>NW_010253210.1:0-38090 GCF_000690775.1 Eurypyga helias | reverse complement strand
CCTGCTACTGTTATCTATGGTCAGCTACTATCTTATTAGCTTGTTAGAATAGGAGTTTTATCTTATATATTTGTATAGCACCTATAGTGACATGACCCATGATTCTGAAATGCTGTATAAATAACAGCAGGAACCCTTGCTGTTGGATCATAGATACTGGTTAAAGGCCTTTAAAATGAGGCTGAGGGATGACCTCACTTCCCTCTGCTGCTTCCTGAAGAGGGGAAGTGGAGAGGGAGGTGATGAACTCTTCTTGCTGGTATCCAGTGATGGGATGCATGGGAATGGTTCAAAGCTGCACCAGGGAAGGTTTAAACTGGAAAGAAAGCATTTCTTTACCAAGAGGGGGATCAAACAATGTAAAGGGCTTCCTAGGGTGACGGTCAATGCCCCAAACCTGTCAGCGTTTGAGAGGCATTTGGACAATGCCTTTAATAACATGCTTCAACTTGATCAGCCCTGAATTGGTCAGGCAGTTGGACTAGATGATTGTAAGTCCCTTCAAACTGAAATAGTCTATCCTATCCTATCCTATCCTATCCTATCCTATCCTATCCTATCCTATCCTATCCTATCCTAAATCTATAATAAAGGTATATTTGGCCACCTATAATATGAACGGCTTTGTCTCCTATTTCCTGAAATCGCAAATCCAAAGCCTACTACTGATTCCAAAATAATTTGGATCAAGTCCTGCAGAAATACACTGAACGAGGGTATTAACAAATGGCAGTGCTGGTCCAGTGTGCATCCCTTTCCTCCAAGTACTTATTTAATGTCAGTTTATTTCCATTATAAGGGCAAAAGTAAGAAAAAACACCTAACAGTCATCAGAGACCTTTTCAGATTTCTTTGCAGAGGTGGCAAAAAACATGCCATTTCAATTTATTAATCTCTCTACAATTGGCCTTGAGAAGAAAATCTTGTAACGGTCTTTGCACAGGGTCTGACCCTCCATCTCCAACAGTGCCAGGAGCTCTCTTCCTACCAGTTCTCCAACAACCCAATACCTGATACTTGGTCATTTGTTCCTTTGCTGTCATGCATCTTGTCAGGAGAAAAATAAAAACTCACAGCAGCATCTGTCTTACAAGGCACTAAATCTCAGTAACTGAGATGTCTAATCCTGTGATTATGAAAAGCTGGACAGGTATTGTTAAAACTAACCAATTCTGTTTTAAACTGTTAGTATGATATACTGCTGATTTCAGGAGTATGTTATTGAGGTTGGAAGATCTATGCATTTTGCAAATCTCACAAAATATTTCTAAGTCCCACAGCATACTTACAAATATCAAAACACTTTCACCAATTAAGTCAATGAATCCCGAAAGAAAAACTCCAACACTTACACTTGCAAATCCTGAATTTCTTCCTACAATACAGGGATAAGGAAGGATTTACAAAGCCTGTACTGTCAAGTACTGAAGCAATTTTGATTCTCAATATGCCTTGTGGCTATGGTTGAAAGAATGAACAAAGAGAAAGTTACTGACATGAACTCAAATATCCAAAGTGTAAAATCCTACCAGTAGAAAGGAGAAGAAAGAGAAGAGGAATATGAATACTGTCCATAAGGATTTTTCCTTCCAACAACGAGAATAATTATTTGTACTCTCACTGGTTAGCACAAGATCAAGGAATAATGGTATAGATGTACTCAAAGCTGTTAAAACTGATGCTGTTATTCCCCACAAATAAGAACAGAACAGAGCAGAATAGAATAGTTGCAGTTGGAAGAGACCTAAACCAATCATCTAGTCCAACTGCCTGAGCCCTTCTGGGCTAACCAAAAGTTCAAACATATTATTGTTAAGGATATTGCCCAAATATCTCTTACACTTAAGAGAAGGGATGTTAAGTTCCATAATTTTGGGTGTATTTGTCACTGGATCTGTGAAACATACAGTCTCAAAACATCTTCAAATCAGAATTGTGAATTACAAAAAAAAGGTCTTTTCCCCAAGTTATGGCTAATTTGAATGACAGTAGTATGCAATATTCACTTTACTTTTAGACTTGATTATTGTTATGCTTTTTAATAAATACACATTAAATTTTGCATAGTCTTCATCCTCTGTTTATTTAAAACCTTTCATTGTTTATTTCCCAGAAAATATTCTTAAATTTTCAATTAGTAGACATAGTTTATAAAAAGGTAAAGAAATTTTGTATTTGTTCATTTCATGCTTCATGAAAGCCATGAAAAGAATTTATGGCTGCCGAATTTTATCAGTTTATAGTGCAGCTGTCTCTGTACTTTCAGGTATAATCATTACAGATATGTACTAGTCATTTTAAACCACCTGTGTAATAATGATGGCACAGATTCGATAGCCCCTGCTCAGATGATTACTCAAAGAAGTCTAGCACCATGCAAGATGTCCCAGATATCTTACCCAACTTCCCATTTCTATCGCAGAAGGACCTGGGGCTCCTGTAAGACTATTATAACTGCCTGATCAGGTTGGATGTCGCAGATATCCTGGGTATCTGCTGCTGTAAGATACCCATGTGGGGACAGCTGAACCAAACCTCAGATCTCAAACCCTATAACGGGAGTGAAGATGTGCATCTGACACAGAGGCATTACACTGAAGACCTATTAGATGTTCAATCTGGAACTCAGTTAGCCTTATATGTTTCCATTTATTAAGTCCATCAAAATTTGAATTTAACAGGAAAAATGTAGGAAATTCTAAAATAGATCATCAGTAGGACTTATTCCATGTTCATCCGGGCAACCAACACAGCTTGAATGAATTTTGATGATAAATTTTAGAGGCACACATGAAAAACACATCAGAATATTACCAAATGGTGAAGTTATTTGTTCAGAGATATACTCTCAAATTATTCATTCTATGTTTTACATAGAATTTTGAAAACTTTTTAAGCCAGTAGGTTCTAACATGTTGTGGATACTTTATTTGAATATATATACTGTATTTTCCAGAATCTCAATGTATATATAGGTTTCTTTTGTTACAGCCAAAGCACTGAACCCTTACCAATGTACACAGAATTTGACTTATGTAGTGATGATTCCATTAAAATCCTGTATCCATGAGAAATGTTAAGTCACTTGCTCATCCTCATGGTGGAGAAGCCAGGTGATGATCATTTTAATGTTTATATTGTGAAGTGAATCATTCATCCATATTGTGATAACATATGGGATGAACCACATCCAGAAAGACAAGACAAAGACATCCAGCACTGCTGGTGAAGTTTAAGGAATTCATAGCTATTCAAAGAACCCATGTTATCATACCTCACAACCTGCACTCTATTAGACAGTGATATTTCATAGTGGTAGTGCAGAGGGAAGGGTCTTAATATTGAATCGGTCTGCCTTCGAGTGTGTGAGCTGTTCAGGAGACCCATGAACGTTTAATTCTGTCAGTTGTTTCAGAATAGCTTGCCTACATCTTTTGCTTGTGAAGGTCAGTGTACAAGGAATGTTTAAAGGAAGGTAAAAATGCAGCAGCTAGCAGTGAAAGTAATTCCTCCTTGCCCCCACAAGTAACCAGTGCAATTCCTGAAACATGGAACTAATATAGTATAATGTAACAAGTAGCCGTCTTTAGCATAAACGCAAAAAAAGAAGCACATTTTATTTCCTTTTTACTCTATCAACCAACCATTCTGATAAATCTTAAAGTATTCCTTTAGGGAAGAGAGGTATAATTTACTCTTGTAAAAGCATTTCTTGCCTTGTATTGCACAGTAATCTTCAGACATTCTCAGTGAGATTAAATAAATGTTATTTTTAATAATGAATGACTAAGTACCAACGTGGTAAAAATCGAGGTAACTGATGTATTATTCAAGTACATCTTCCACAGCTATTTGAAGCCAATCAGCTTGTTGATCTTATCTAGTTCAATGGCTTTGGATCAAACTCTAGTATTTACAGGAGCTTTTATTTGCAAGGCATTTAGAAACAAGTTCAGATAAGAATTTGTAAGTGGCATGAATGTTCAGCCTACTGATAAATTTAAACAAACTGACAATGCATAAATAAACATTTATAGGTCAGTGTTTATCATATTACATAATGCAACTTTGTAGAATTTTCTGTTACTAGATTTTTCATCACAGCTATATCGTTTAAAAAATGTTTTTACTTACTGCCTAATATCCAAATCGGCAGGGAATTAAACAGCAGTAGCAAAAAAAAATGTTGCTATTTGATTAAAGAAAATTATCTTCTAAGTTTTTTTTTTTTTTATGTTGCCGCAGTGTTCCTACTGGTGTTATATTATGCCAAAAATATAAGACTGAACTAAGAATTTTACTGAACAGCATTAGATGGCAGTCTTGGATGTGTTGTACAATAAGCATTGAACATACCAATATTCAGAAAAATGCTATGCTGGATTAAAAGCTGCTTCTGCAGTTCTACTTGGCATCCTTGTTTAAATGGGTTTAGATCCCATAACTTCTGTCATCAGTCACAATAATACAGCTCTGGTCTGAATAGCACAAAAGAAAACATCAGAATAGAATTTTTTCAGACACATTGGAAAAATATGCTTTAGAATAATTAGGATACTTCTTTTTTTTTTTGTTATTTGAGTAAATAGCTGTAGGTATTTTTCATGGACTTTTCTCAAACTTTCTTTGCTTTTGTAAATAGCCATTATATTCTTTTGAAGACTTCAGAGACTTTTCTGCTAAAGCTCCCTAGAAAATCTTATAAATACCAGTTTTGTTGCCTCAACCCCTTGAAACTGGCAGTTTCCTCTGAAATTGTTTTTCTCAAAGTTGTTCATAGTCCCTAGTCATGAGATACAACAAAAGGACATTCACAGTATACATGAAGAGAACAAAGGCAGCCTCATATCACATTTATTTTGTGTGTGGAGGCTCCTCCAATTATGGCAGCTGTCAATGTCTGTTCTAGCATCTGGTCATCACATATGGTTTCTGGTCATAGCTCCTTATCCTTGGCTGGTGTCCTTCAATAGCGACTTCAAAATCTGGTGGACTTTCAAGCCTGGATCCTGGAGGTTGCGTATACATATGATATGTTCGTGACTGGAAGTAACAATGTTTATCTGGTCTGCTCATTCTTTGTTGTAGTTCAAACTTGGTGTGTGGATCATTCATTCCTTCTCCGTATTTTCCAAGTACTTGAACTTCCTGAAGAATAGTGTTTCTAGAAAACCCTATCAGCTGTAATACAGTCTTGTGATATGGTTGCTGAGGTCAGATTTACAGGTGTATAGGATGGAAATAGGCATCAGGTTGCCACCACATGTTAGTAACAATGCTTAGTGCAATACAAATCAGGAGTAAGCTTTTGAAGTAAATCTGATCATCCATGCAAACTTCAGCTTTCACTGTCAAGTTCAGCTCCAGCTGTACCTTGTCCTTCCTGACCCCATCCCTACACAACCAGGCATTGGCCCTATTCTCTTCCCAGGATACCTGTCCCTGCTTCCACTGCCTGCACATTTCTTTCTTGCCCTTTACTTGGACCAGCAGGTCTCGACTCATCCATGCTGGTCTTGCCTTCTTTTCCTGATTTCTTACACCCAGGGATCAAGAGCTGTTGTGGTCTATGGAAAGTGATCTTAAAGATCTGCCAGGTCTGTTCTTCTCCCTTTTCCCTGATGGCAGTTTTGCAGGACGGACTAACTCCTTAAAGATCTGGGTGTTTGCTTTCCTAATTCAGGGTCCTGACTTTACTTTTCACCTGATTCATATCCTTCAGGACTGTAAACTCCAAATAGTTTCAGGGTTTCACCTATTTTTCACATTCCAGTGCTCTGTGATGGCTGATCCAAATTGCACTTTAGAATACTTTCACCATGGATACCAACAGCTCTCAAATAAAACATTCTTAGGCTACCAGTTCACAATGAAAATATAAGTAAGCTTCTTTCAAGGGCAGCCAACTTTTCAAATGACTGAACATCCTGGATTACACAGAAAACAACATCTAATTTTAGTGGAGAGCAATCCTTCTATGTGATTTTAGGCATATAAATAAATAATGAGGGAAGCCAAGGAGAGAAAATCTTGGTCAGTGATCTAGCAATTAGGTCGACATGAGCATAGAGAACTGTGCAATAGAAAAGCTGATCAGCAAACGTAAAGGTTAGCAAGGTGTCAATAGATTATGCAATAACAGTATTTTTTTGTGCTGACCCATATGTTACCCAACACAGGACAGAACAATTGTCCCAACATAGGACAGAACAATTGTTTAAAGAAAATCACTTAGAACAGTTAGAAGTTCAAACTTCTTCCATATATGATTTTGCTGTCACATAAAGACGTGAGTTTCTCTGAGCTGCACTTACCTTTAATAGATTGGAGATATATATATATATATATATATATTAGATTTCTGATTTAAACTTGTAGGCTTCTTCTGATAAAAACAAAACCAAAAAACATTCTTGTCTAAATTTTACACATGTAAAGAAGTTCTCAGGAAGCAAGGGGGAGGAAATTATTTGCCCTTTCCTGCACACAGACAAGTATCAAACTCTGGTTTCTGGTAGCTTTAACTACTTTCAGGGATATAGCAGCACATAAGAAAAGCTTCCCATGCTTTATTACAGTCTGTATCCATGTAGCAGAAGTATCGGATTCAACTTCCTCATTCTTTTTTGAATGTGGGAGAAATATAAGGTAGGAATTTCCAGTTTTGCATTATCTGTCTAAACAGCATCTATAGTGAATAGACAAAAGTAAGAATTTATGAGTATGATTTGTTCTTATCCTAAAGTAGAGTTCTAAAGTAGACCAGTTGAATATTGGTCTAATTGTATGAACAGTAAAGTTTGATTGTCTCAGTCCCAAATACCTAAATAATAGACAGCTGATAGGACACAATTTTAATTCTTCTCATGACTGACCTAACACTGAAGCTACAGTGGGATGTCATGTTGGTTTTGGACCAAAATAAATCTTGTATGTGCCAAAAATTTTTTTCTATGTCATGTTCCCATGAAGGAAATTTTAGTTTTGATGAATTAGCACTTCCCACCATAACTTTTTCTTTATTTCAACCAAAAAAATTTTTGCCTAACTCTTCCCTACCAGTCTGAAAACACATGAGTGTCTTTCCCTGAATGGACTCCCCTGGTCTAGTGCATATTATACACTCCAATTTTGTGAATTACTATCTTCTGTTTAATTGTGTGGAGTATGGCATGGTCTTATATCTCGATGTTAATGAAGAACATTCATATATATATACAATTTTATTAGGGTGGGTCACATATTTTACTTCCCTGATTAAAAATTTTAATATTAACAAATAAGTATATTTACAGAAATGTCCTTTTTAACTTCAAAAAATCCATCTTTGACAAAAAATAAATATTTTCATTTTAACTATTACTGAAAGGTTTTGGTTACTAGTTTCTGTAAGCAGAAAAGCTCATATCCTTTAATAACTGAAAACTTCCAGAGAAATAAAAATATTTAAAGACCCCTAACTCTGTCATTGTAGTTATTTTTATATCTTCTGAATTTCATTTGCAATTAGTTTAGATTAAGACTAAAAATACTGGTAACACTTTGTAAGCTCTTCCAAGGCTTGATGATAATCTAAAATTCTGTGGATGTGTCCACACTCTGCATTTTTTTTAAATAGAAATGAACTGAATTCGAATTCAACTTAAAAATTCCTACAGGAGGGAGACTAAACTCTAAGGGAATTAATGTGAGTTATCGTCAGTTTAAAAATTAGATGATAGAATGTAGCAAATGGGCCTTTACTTCACAGGGAATCAAACTAGATTCAAAGAATAATCCATGACCACCAGGCAGTGGAGCATCTGATATTCAAATTATGTCCAAATAATTTCTGGTTTGTTTGTTTTGCCATAGGCCAATGCTGGAGCTTATGGGTTACAGCTAAGGTCTGTCAGATTCTAAAATAGGTAAATCAAATAATTACTTACATATCTGAAGGGAAAAAAAAAAAAAAGAAAGGGTTAGGAGGGAAGGAAAATCCAAGTAAACACAACATAGAGTTAGATAATCCCCATAGATATGCTAAAGCTTTTCAGATTCATGAACAATAGAATTTTGTAACAATTCTTCATTTGCATTGTATAAACTGCAATCTTTGCTTTGTTGGCTGAAACACTTTATATTCATGAACTGTGTTTAGTTTAGTACTACTTAGAATTTCCTTTTCACTCCAAATGCCAATAGAATAGGAAAACAAAGTAGTGATATTAGGCTAACATAACAGACAAGCTCTTGTTTTGATTACTCATCTGTCTGCTAACCATTATGTTTGCCCACCCAACTACTTTCTGCCTGTTTCACTTTGTACAGTCTCGTGGAGCAGCCAAAACAGCCAGTGGTATTTCAAAACAGCTCACAGTGTTGATACAGGAAAAGGAAATCTTATGTATAAAAGAACAGCAGTGTATTTGAGAGGGGGAAGGCAGACAGTTATAGTTACAATTCTCATTCTTAAAGACTTTTAAGAGGTAGAATAAAAGCTCATGCCTATGAGATTTGTGAAACTGCAAACCCATTTTCTAGTTTCATGTAAGCCGATGGTCAGATTTTTAAACTCACATCCTGTCAGGTTTGAAACAAATGCTTAAGTTTATTATGACCATATTTGAAACTCTGACACTGATTTCTCCTTTGAAAGCATGATGTAAATGCTTGTAAGACAGAAACTCTCGCTATCTTTGGTAGGCGCTGTGTTTTCACACTGAAATTTTCTGGAGTGCTCCAAATTAGCTATCCAATTTCATAAATCAGATAATTAAATAATCTAGTATATTTGGAGATATTGAACAATTCCAGGTCTTGCTGACTTGTCTAAAAGCAGTCCCATGAGCAAGCGATTCAGCCAGGGGAATGAGAGCCATTCAAGGAGCTCCATCTTCTAACAAACAGTGGATGTACTTCAAAATCTGGATGGTACAGAAAGGTAACGGTGAAACTGTGGCAGCAAGGCTCAAATGAACTCCTAGCAGAACTGACAGTGAAGTTCAAGTATTTCTGCAAGGACTCTATGTATTATTAACTTGTTAGTATTTAAAACACTATTGTGACAACCTGTTTTCTATCAGATACATTTGTTTGAATGTTCTGTGTTTCTAAAAAGTACACTGGTAAGACTATCTAGTGCTACTCTTGCCTTACTTGAAATGCGTATTCCACTGAAGAGCACAGAGATGTTACAGATGATGCTAAGCAGAGAAGTGTGAAGAGCTGATTATTTCTGCTAATTGAAGCATCTCATTCAACACGAAAACTTTGTTTTGTAGAGGTTCTTAATCCATTTTTTTTGAATTAAATTAAAAAAACTTATTCAGATAGATACTATTCATATCCTTTTTTTTTTTTTTTTAATTCTTTGCCCAAATCAGTTCAAATATAGAATAAATAAATGTTGACCTTTTTTTGGCAAATAAATTCTTTGTTTAACATGTATTGGCTCATTCCTGCCCTGTTTGGAAACTGGCTTCCATCACCTACTTTAAACACATTTTAATTCAACTGCAGATAATCAATTTATTCCTCTAAAATTCAGAGCATTGAAAATATTAAGATGGATGGTTGAGTAATGCCCACATATGTCACCTCAAAATAGCTGAGCTGTATTCAAGTCAGATGTATACTCATGTCATGAAAAAAACACCACCTGTTGCATGTAAGTCTGTGAAAGAGAATACTTAATGAACATAATGACTTGGAAAATTGTCTACAAATCTTCTGAGTCCATTATAAGTAATGTTATGTCAAAGGTGATTGTTAGCTGTAAGGAGGAAAAGTAACAAATAACAGAGGTAATAAGATGGTGTTTTGTGAAATGTTTTTCATACATAGACTTCAAAATTCTCTGCAGAAGATTACAAGCAACATCGACTGGCTTTTAGATACAACTTCCAGGAGCAGTAACTTGATTAAAGTCACATAGCAAGTTAAGGGTAGAGCTGTGAATAAATCTGAAATAATAGAATTGAGAATTAAGGTGACAGAAAACCTCTGGTGTGATAATTTGGTGTTTTTTTTTTTTTTTTTTTTTTTTTAAAGTGTGTGAACTCTCCTTTAATTTCTGACTTTTAAGCCTTTAGGCTTAAATTTTTTTAAGGTTTCCATCCTCCACTCTAGCCATGAGGCCTCCATGCTAGTTTTCAAGGCAAAGCTAACATTCTCATGTAATTGTTGTCTTCCAAGAATTTGGACATAATACACTGATAGAAGATAAGTCTCTCAGACCTCAGACTTGAGGCTATGCTATCAGATTTCAACTTGTGAAAGAATCCCATTTCAGATCTACAGTGAAGATAACATTGTAGGTGTGATTAGCCAATAGAACCAAAAAGATCGTGATGCTTTTGCAAACCTGGATCATTGCATAACGTGGCAATAGATAACATTTTTCTTAAACTTCAGAAAGTATACCCTGATCCTATTGCCCATGCAGTTATTAAAGTTTTTAGGGCATGTTTACAAACATCTCTCATGTTCATTATTCATTTAACATCACAACTACCCATTTTCCCCCTGTAGAAGGCAAGTTCCTCTTGGAAAAATGCCGAGTTGTAGATTGAGTGACATACAGAAGATTTTGCTATCGTGTGACCCCCTGACACTCAGTAATGAAACCAGTCTTTGGTGTTTGTATAAAAAGAACATTCAATTTTCAGTGAAATGTCAGTAAGATTATTTTCTTTTCTTCTCTTGTAATTTTTTTTTTCATATTATTTTGCTGGGGTTTTTATCATTGTTTAGGTGCAATGTGTATTTCAGGAGCTGTATTTTTAGGTAACAATGAACAATTCGTAAAAATATACACTGAAGTTCTGACATTTTTTCTTATCTTTTGAATAATTTTGCTTGCAGATAGGAATGAGTGGGAAAAAAAGTAAAGGAAATACAAGTGAACAATAAAAATCCCTCTCTCGTAGTCATAAACTTATATTTTGCATATGCAGAATGTTAACCTATGTGCACTTACAGGCTAAGGAATGCATCCTGGTAGCTCACAGAGGAAATCACAAATGCATGGGATCTGCATTAAGTCTACATTCACACACAACACCAAAACAAACCCAGCTGCACAAGATTCACGTGTAGTTATGAAAATAGAATTAATCCTTAGTGGCAGTGGAGGCTCTGGACTGATTTCCAGTGGCTTCTGAGCCATCTTTTGTGATCTATCATGATGATTAGAGCTTGCTTAAATGAGTGATTCTTTAGCGTGATTGCTGAAGTGAGAATGTAGAGGGGAGACGACTAGTAAAACCTATACTTAGTTTGGTTCTGTTGTTGTTTCTTATTAAAGTATGAAATATATCACTGCACTGCAAAAAACTCCACATTGTTATTACTTGAAAAATGAAGGCAAAATGAAACGTAGATTCATCATGGTCTGTGAGTAAAGGCAGTCTCTGAGATGAAAGAAACAGTGAGTTTAAGTTTCCATCAGGCAGATGAAGGAAACAGTTCAGATCTTTTGAATGGATGTCCACTATGGTGTATATTATCCACTTGTGGAAAGATTTTACCCTTTTTGGCTGCATCAATGGGTGGTGTTATACTATGTGTAAATTCAATATGCATTAGCATTGGAACTGAAAAACAGTGCCCCACTTCTAGAGGATACGTCCTGATTACCCTAATAAGGACCAATTCTCTTTGTCTCAGAAGACTTTTAAGCATTTAATGCAAAGTAGAACAGCACTAGCTGGAAGAAGTAAGGAAGAATGACTTCAGAGCATCCTTGTGTCAGGTTCATTCTCCTGAGAAGTCAGATACCTTCATTCTAGCCTATTTTCCAGAGGAATAGAAGTATTTTAATAAAATGGAGCAATGTCAACAGAAGACTTGGAGCATATCCTGCCTTAGAACAGTCTTTTACATAATACCTGTTGGATATGCTCATTGAAGTGTCTCCAGATGCCTGACTGCAATATATCACTGGACCAAGTAACACTATTTAAAAAAAAAAAAAAAAAAAAAAAAAGTACACTGTCAAACTTGAAATTGAAAAAAGCTTCAGGGTGTTCAAGAATGTCTTTTTTGAGGAAAGGAGAGATGTCATGTGAAAAGCAAAACCACAGGAACTAATGATTGTAACACCAGTTTTATCTATTAGATATTGTTTAGAGAGTCCCCTTGCTGGTACACGAAGACATGAGGAATGGAATCCCGGTCTCCCTTAAAATCTCACTTTAGAAAAATTGGCACTTTTATAGCTTGTCTGAGCCGACCTCTCTTAGCAATGACATGAACTGAGGCCTTTCCTTGCCTGTCTCCCTTGAATACTCAGAGCTGAGGCTGTTAGACTAGATGCTGGGGAAGACAAATCCATTTATCTTGGATGAATCCAGGAAATGTACACTTCTGAATCCCACAGCCACTAACACGTCCATAGAGCTTTATCCAAACATACTACTCATCTTTCCTTCCAGGAGAACCTATTCAAAGCTGATTGGAACACCACTTCTAACACACACACACACTTTGGAAGTCTGTCCAGTCCCTACAGATTTCTGTTATTTTGGGCAGTTTCCTCCTGCTGACCAAAGATCTTAATGCTTAACATTTACTTAGCAACTCTACATATCTTAAGTTCAGTGTAACAAGAGCTGGCAAAGAATAAAAACTTAAACTGAAACAGATGAAGAAATGCTGTTTCTTGCATTGAATTGTGTGCAAAGAGGAGATTATGCAAGGTAGACAGAGTACCCAAAAGGAAACAGAACAAAGAATAGTGGTTATTGCTGAAAAAACCCAAACCAAACCAAACAAAAAAAAACCCCAAACAAAACAAAACCAAACCTTGATGCCTTAAGAGTTGAGTAAGGGAGTAAATATGCTGCTAAAGGGGAAAATATGCTTCCCAGCTCATCTTAATGACACTCAAGAGCAAAAATACAGGTGTGTTCAGTATTTAGTTTAATTTAATTTAAAGCTTGGCTACTGCTTTAATCCTTGTGGGAAGTATCACACTAGTTGCAAAAGATTGGAGACTTAAAATTCTGTGCATACCTTTGTTTCTGAAAAGAAATGGATTTAAAGTTGCATGTAAGTGGATGGTAAACCAGGACCTGGTAGACAGCATATAGGAACTTCCTATTTAGTTCTCTGTGTTTTAGAAATAATACACTGCATTTACAGTATGACCCTGAATCACTGGAATCAAAGCGAATGTGACTAGTAACTGCAGTGTACACAGAAACCATCCATTAAGGGTTGATTAAAAGTTGTTCAAGTCACAAAACTCCTGTTAGCACCAAGCTTGTGTGGTCCTCTGTGTTGATGTGAAGTGCACATCACAGATACAAGTTAGCAGTACAAATCTCTGCCACACATGTACAAATATTGTCATTTGTATTGTCACCTCAGATCATCTTACTGTGTCTTGCTAGTCAGGATCAAGTAAATAAGATATACAGTAATGTTATTTCCTTTTGGACAGGGAAAGTAGATTCCATGCAAGACAGCATATCACAGTTTCATAACTTTCAACTAATTACTCCCACAATCCTGAGTGCCTCAGACTTCTATTGACACACATTTAAGAGGAAAAAGACCTATTTCACTACTGTGAGGCAGTAAATTTCAGAATTATCTACTGCAAGTTTGAAATGCTTTTCTACCATTTCCTCTTACATATTTCTGACAGTTTTTATATCCTGTAGAAGTTTCTTTTTGGACCTTATTTGAACTTCTCTAAATGCTTTCCATCAACAGTAATGTATTTACTAAATGAACCTCATTATGAGAGAAATTTCTTCCTTGACTTAAAAGGAAATTTGGTGAACCATGGTGAAACCACTCGAGATGTATTGTTAAAGTGTATGGAAGGCTGTCTAAAAAATCACGGAAAAGATATCCCTATGCTTTATATATGAGGTCATCTAGACTGACCCCAGCAGAGCCTCCAAAAACTATAGTATGGAAGGTATTATGTCACAGCTCATGGAGTTCTCAGGCAAGAAACATGCTTTACAGTTGGAAACATTATTTACAGTTTTGTTCCAGCTTTGCATCTTTAATACTGGTTTTGATTTAGACAAGCAGACACACAAGTCACACAATTAAATGACACAGATGTGTATGTGGAAATTATCTTACCTTCTCACCCAGCCAGATCTAGGAACTACAGTGGGAATTCAAACAGTGTTACAAATCCTGCTGACATCTTTACATGCGTACACACCCACAAACATGTACACTGTATTGCCTCCCGCCCCCCTCACCCCCACCATGTAATGAATATGTAGAATGAACATGTGTGTGACATAGGTTTCATCCTCAGACACCCCACCCCAGAAGTGCTTACAGGATTTTACATGTTTATTGTTGCAATATCTCAGCATTGTGCAAGATCACAAGGTCATTACAGCACCTAAGAAATGCTTTTCTTCACCCCTAAATGTTTGAATAAATTCTGAAGCTCAAGGTAGAATTAGCTGCAAATTTGGGACAGGATTCTCCAAGAGATCAAATTGACATTTAATTGAAAGCTACTGGCACAGCACAAATTATAGACATTCTGCTCTAGATGTTACTTTTCTGGTGTATAATTATTTAAAGTAAATTTGATGGTACTTATTGTTTAACCATTGTCAGGCTAGTCAAAGCTACCTAGAGATCTAGTCACACTGTGAATTTAATATCGCTCAGATTTTTATTGGTTTTCTCCTGGCCTCAAAAATAATAAGGAAACACTGCTGAGAAAGAGCAAGAAGTTAAAAAAAAAAGCCCTCCCTGCTGTAGCTGTATACAGAGATTTTCATAGGATTTTGAGCACTAATTCTTATCTTTCAGTGAAGGGAGAGGGGAAGGAGAAAGTGGGAAATAGGCAGAAATTCCAATTCTGTTCTTTGTTTTCTTTTGTTCCAAGAATTACTTGATGCTCTAAAATTCCCTACGCTAATATGCACAGATGACTTTCCAATTCAGTGTTCTCAATATAGGAATTAACATGCTCTAAATCAAGATGTGGTTCCTACTAAATGTATCGTTCCCTCCTATACTTCTGCAATTTGAGAGATGCATCGCAAAGCCATTACAAAAACTCTGATGGAAAAAAATGATTTTATAATGTTCTTACTAAACTACCCACAATGCCTTAATATGCCTTGTGGCTAAGATCATCGTTTTTTCTTCCAGAGTTTAACAAATCCATTAGGTTTCTATCACAAAATATTGGAAAAGTTGAATTTGTTGGTACAACTGTGCCCTATATTATACCACATACGGATCCTAAAATGAGAGAAATCATAGATAACTGAGATTCAGAAAAAAAGGTAAATCTGTTCTATTTTAATAAATTTATTCTTGCACATCTATTAAACAAGATGTTTTAGAACTGGGCATATTTGTAGCATATTGGAATAAAAGAGTCCTCAACTCACAGACTGTATGTTTTATCAAGCTATCTAAGTCACACACCTTCATGCAGTGAATCATGAGCTGGTAATTTGGGATCTTTCACAGCTACTGGAGCTGTTTTATTTAGTAAACAAATTTGTGTTTCAACTCTTAAGTGTAAAATGAGATCTGTACCACTTCATGATATCCTGAAAGAAGAGGGGGGATCCAGGCTCTGCCATCAAGATGGAGTTAGTAATATAAAATTGTGTGGTGAAGAGAAGTATGGAAGAAAGAGGAGAAGATTACCTGACAGAGGAAAAGCTTAAGACGCACACACAATATATTAGCTTCAGCAGCAATGTGACACACCACACCTGACCAGGAGAGAAGCTAAAAGCAAACTAAAGATGTATGCTTTCCCTATGATCTCAGAAACCTTAGAAATCACATTATCAAAGAGAAACCCATCATTATACTCACGTAAAAGTCTGAAAAGCTTCTGAATGCCAAATCCCAGGTGGATTCCATGGCTCTAGAAAGCATGAATTACATATTTGTTGAACAAACAAACATCAGTCCTTGCTAAGACAGTTGGGTATGGAGATAGGACAGCAGAAGTGCCAGAGAACTGCCATGATTTCAGCTAGTCTCTTCTGCCCCTTAGAACAGGTGTTAAATCAGGAAAAGCCACCCAGGCTAAACAGGGAGAAGTGAGAGAGACCTGCAATACCCACATTAGAAGTGGGCAAACACCAGTGGTTTTTGTTTACCTTCAATTACCCCACTGCTGCGGAGATGAACAGGATATTTATGAGAGTGCCTACCCAGGCCATTACTGCTGTGTGTGGTGCATGTGACAGCCCGTAATGGAGATGCGAGGTGAATGCAAAGAGATGTTCTCTAATGAAAAAGGGATTGGATTCTGTTAAGCCTCTGTCAGCAGCAGTCTTGAAAATATTAAAGGAAATAATGAAATATAATTAAAAAATAATTTTCTTCTAGTGAAACAAAATTAAATGCTAAGGTGGCACTGCTGTGTAGGAAAATAAAGCGTGGAAGTATCAGCACCAGGGTGGCTTAGTGCTTGAGGGATGAACAGGGTCACTCATTAAGTTCAGTCATGCTGCTCACTTCCAGAGCCCCCAGAAGGGTGCAGAGGTGAGAGGATGGACCTGCCCCAATGAGGAGAGGATTTCAAGTGCAGAACACAGGGCTGGATGCCCACCAGCTCCAGTTTTCTGCTTCATCTTTCCTACTGACCTTTCCCCACTCCCCATTTCCACCCTATATCTGCTTAGGCAGTAGAGACTGCTGGATCGGACCATCAGAGTTTGTGTAGCCCTTGGCTCCATAGATTCACAGAGAGGTCAGAGAAATGTAATTTCTGTGAGGATCTGGAGCATGTGATATCCTTTAAGAATTAACAGCAATGAGCAGAGCAATCATGGCGGGTCCCTTATGTCTTCACTCTGTGAAAAGCTGAGCTGCTCCAGTTTTTTGTCCTATTTATTTGATTTGTCACTTAGGATGTGGAGATGGTGAACAGTAATTTTTGAACAGTAGTATCTGGAAAACAGACACTCTTCTTTTGTCCTTACAACACTGTAGTGTAACATAGTCTTAAATCTTTCTCTTTTATGTGAAAGCCTGATCTCTACTTAGCAGCAATAAGAGTAAATAGTAAGAATGTATATAAACCTATTTCCAAGGCAGATCAAGGTAGTTCTCATGAGCACAAATGTGGTTCTTTTTACATTTTGTTTAATTTTCCTTGTTCAGGTGGCCTGCTTCCCTTTATAATGAAAAGAACATTCAGCGGTAAAACGATGAGCTCAACAAAGTTCAAGTCCGCAAAGAATACAAAGTCATTTCACTGTCCATCCCTATAATATGTCCAAAAAACTGCATAACTTGGCAGACAGCTGGCTCTTCCTGTGTCCTTTTCACCTCACAGCTGCTGGACCTATGGGACTCTTCCAGCCTCAACAACTTTTTAGTTCCAAAGGGTGTCACTGAGTCAAGATTATTTTTACAAGCCATTCTAGTAACACATCCTATTGTACCAACAGTAGAAAGGTCAGGCCATCCAGGCAAAAGCTACTGAGTGTCACCTCTGAGGCCAAAATTTGGAAGGAAATCTTCCTGTGAGACATGTTTCATGCAAACAGAGTCAATTTTGGGGCATCATAATCCTCTTGGACGATGTGGTTTCCAGCTCCAAAATGCTGTATGATCAGGGGAATAAGGGTAGAATTTCAGCGTTAAGTGGGAATTGAGTTTCATTTCTGTTCACATGATTGTTTCTTGCATTTACCAAGACATAAATATACACATATGTATACATTATATTTAATTATTACAAGCTTCTGCTTTCTGTGTTTTCTTTTGACATGTTGCTTTTTTGCAGAATTTCACTGAGCTGGGCTGGTTCCCTGACATCAAAGCAACCTACTTCTGTTGAAGAGTTTAACATAACAAGCCAGCAAATCACTCAAATTCTTTTGCAAGATATGGAAGTATCAGAGTTAAAGATCATGCAAAAATTTATTAAAAATAATGTAGCAGATGAGAACTTGCCATTCTAATTATAGGAAAAAAACCCCAAAAACCAAACACCTATCCAGATGTCATGAACCAAGTTGAGAAGTATTATCTAAGTTGGGTTTTTTTTAAATGCTTCATACTTCCTGTTACCTGTCCTCAAGGAGAACTGTATCAGCTATTTCAACATGGATCTGATTAAATGCATTTAATGATACCTAACTTAAGACTGATGGCTCCTTGGGGAGAAAACCATGAATTTAATAGTATTTGAACCATTTTCTAGATGGGAATTAGCAAGCAGTCCATTGCATGCTGCAACAGACTTGAAGTCATACAGAAAGGCTTTAAGTAGACACTACAAGTCCCATTGTGTTCAGTCATGTAGAATAAAGCCCTGACACAGTATTTCTAGGACCAAATTAAAAAAAAAAAATGTCCAAAACACACAACAAATCCTTGTATGACTCTCCAACTCTCCTAAACAAGGTATGCATTTGAAAATTCTTATTTTTTTATAGAAAATAATGATACAAAAGATATATTCACATATCCCATGACTTTGATAGGGAAACCTATTACCAGAAGTCCTACAACAGAATATAAGAGTGTCTTGAAACATTGACCATGGCACCAGAAAAGAAATATAAGTAAAACCACAAATTCTGGTGAGTACTTTGATAGCTCCTACTGTCAAGAATGATTATACAAGGATAATACAATACTTACAATTTTCAGTTATTTCAGTTTTATTGTAAAAAGATTGATGAAAAAAATGGAAGTGTGCTCTACAGCTGTGGAGATAGTACAGTCCTGATCTCAGAAGCCTCTGATCTCTCATTTAAATTAAACCACTTTTGTCTTGGACTTCATTGCATTTTCTTTTTCCAGCATAATGGAGCAACATGGGTCTAGTGTGTTGCAGATCAAACTGTCAAGATCTCTTTTGGCAGCTCTTGGAAGATCTCAGTGGAAGCTACCCTGCTGAATACAACACCACCTATACAGCCACATTAAGCATTGAGTGCATATTCCAAATGTCTCACCATTCAAAGAGATTACAGATGGGGATGGAGGGGGAAGGAGATGTTTATATTATTTCAGTATACACTTTCTTATCTTCATAACAGAAGCTGCACAATAATTAATGATAAACAGCAGCATTTTAAATTCTGGAAGAATTTTAGCTGAGATACGTATAAGACATGGCCTTTCTTAGCTTCTTCATTAATGATCTGGAGGAAAGAGAAGCAATATGTTAAGGATAATCACTACCTGTGTGAAACTAGGAGCTACTATCAGCTCCAGTGAGGACAGAGACATAGTGCAAAGGGGCCAAAAGGATATGAACATATGATGAAGGAAGATAGGATTTTCAGACCTGACAAATACGAATAAGCACTGGAGAAAGGAAGTGAAGAAATAATCTAAAATTGGCTGCAATACAGGAACAGATAGAGAATATGATAAAAATATATAAAAGGTGCTTGCAATATTACATCTGAAAAAAATAACAATATTAGAAGTAAAAATGAGCAGAGCCATATTTTGCTTAGCTGAGACAGATAATGCTGTCAAAATGTCTAAGGCTTAAATAGCTGGTGCTTTACAAATGTTGGTGTCTAGGTAGAGCTGATGTCTTCCCTCCCTCCCTTTTCTTCCCTTCTCCCTTCCATCCTCTCTCCTCTCCTTCTCCTTCCTTCCTCCTACATAGCCAGTCCTTCCTTGGGCCGCTCTTTTCCTTCTGTCATCTGAAGGAATTCCATCTGTCATTCCTTTCTGTCATCTGAAGATGACATATTGGAAAGGTGATCAGTCTCCCTGCTCTCTCTCAAGCTGGGGGACCTTGAGGAAGTCCTGGGATGGAAGTGTATCCCTTTTCTTGGGTGAATGCTTTCCTGACACTACTATTGTCAAAGAAGTAGCCCTCTACCAGTGCTTAATGGACTTAATGCCAGAGTTTAGTGTTCAAAGTGATAATGTGTAATGGATTGAATTGTTCATGTGTAGAATGGATTGAATCATTCCCTGGTTACATGCACAAGTAGGATTGGACTTCTTCAAAACAGGTGTCTTGTGTCATGTAGCAATGAGGGAAATCTTCCCTGATCTCCAGTGGAAATTCCAGGAAGGTGTGGGTCTCTCATAAGTCCTGTGTTACATCTGCAGCACTAGGCAAGTGTTTCAGATACTTTATGGCATCTCAGCTGGCTTAGGTGCCCAAGTTTGGGCAGGTGAATCCCATCCAAGGAATCCTATATTATTTTAAGTGCCAAATATATCTACAAATATATTTTGTGAGACCAGTTCCTGTAGGGTAAAGAATGGAAGAACTTTATGTTCAATTGTAGTGGACCATCCAAAAAACCTGAAGGAAAAAATTAATAGTTCATACATTTCTCAGTCAGCTGAATCTATCATGGTGCACCAATATTTTATGAAATAAAGATTCTTCTCTTCATTAAAAAAACAAACAAACAAACAAACCCTTTGGATATTATAATTCACTTTTAGAGTGTTAAATGCTTTATTTTTACTAAAAAGCTGGAATATCCTAGGTTACCTTCGCAATAAATTTAAAATACTAATTGTTATATTGTTTGGAGCTGCCGCTGTAGATCACTGAAAACTATCATGTGAGACTACCTGTAAAACTTAAATGTGATTAGAATAATTGAGAAAAAGTGTGTGAATATGTTTTGTATTTCTCTAGTTTTGTTACAAGGTCAAATCACTGCATAATTATGACAGGATGGGTTTTGAAAAAACTTTGCTGCTTTATTTTCATTTCTTCATATAGGGAGGAGTCACTGCCATTGTAGGATCACAGCATAGTTTGAGTTGGAAGGGACCTTAAAGATCACTTAGTTCCATGCCCCCTGCCATGTGCAGTGGCATCCTGACAGCTAGGTCAGGTTGCTCAAATCCTCATCCAGCCTGGTCTTGAACACTTCCAGGGATGTGACATCCACGGCTTCTCTGGGCAACCTGTTCCAGTGCCTCAACACCTGCTCTAGAAAGAATTTCTTCCTTGTATCCAATCTAAATCAAAACTCTTTCAGCTTAAAGCCATCGCCCCATAGCTGAACACAGTAGTACAGGTGGGGTCTCAGAAGAGCAGAATAGAGGAGGAGAAGGTTTCTTGTTAGGTGGTCCTCCAAATTCTGAGTCCAAGAGGTCATCAAGTCATGTTAAGTAAGAGTTTAAAAAAAAAAATAAGGTACAGTGTAAAAGAGGAGAGAAAGCTTTCACAGTTCTGTATTATTTATGCTGTACAGTCTGTTAAAGTACTGTTAAACTGAACTAGAGCTAAGGCTGGAAAAAAAAACAAGACCTTTCAGATAGTATAAGATCATACCAGATGGATCTACGTTAGCATTTCATTTCAGATGATGAGCGTGTTTTTAATGTGCACCTCTATCCACAAATAAAGATGTTGCCGTGCTTGGGTTTGCAATGCAGGCTGGTCTCAAAGCACACAAACCAAGTTTCTTAACTTCTTTGATGAAATTAACCATTGGGGTTAATTTCCTCCAGCTGCTAAAACACATTCAGTTCATTCAACCAGGCTAGAGCTACTCCATAGTAAAATTCTGAGAGATACAAAGTGTGAACATTATCTCTGAACATTATTCAAAACCAAGAATACCCAATCTGAAGGCGTGTCAGAGTTGTGATTGTCCCCTACACCACTCAGGGGGAGGAGGTCGAGCAAAGCGAGACTAAACTTGACCCCAAAAAGAAGGAAGAGGTGGAGGTGAAGATGTTTTAAGATTGGGTTTCAGTCCTCTTTTTAGTCTGATTTTGATTGATGATAAATTAAAACATATTTTCTCCTGAAGCTGACGGTTTTTCCCATGATGATAATTGCTGAATGATCTCTCTCTGTTCTTATCTTGTGTGAGTCTTTTATCATAGTTTCTCTCCCCTGTCCATCTGAGTAAGGGAATATTGAGAGGCTTGGTGGGCACCTGGCCTCCAGTCTAGGTTGACCCACCACAATCAGTTAAGGGATTCTATTTCTTTACCTTCTTTTTTTTCTTTTGTTCCATTACTGCTGGTGCTTTCACATACGTGCACATTTCTATTCATACATCATCCAGATCAATCTTAATATTCCTGCTACTAATTTCTACATCTGTGACACCTGACACCTTTACTGTGCTACCAAAATATTTCAAGACTTTGCTGTCAGAGCTGCTGATTTTTTTTCCCCTGTTACATCCTCGATTTCTTTGTCCCCTCTTCCATGCCACCCCTCACATTTGACAGAGACTACCAATATAATCCACAAAGCTGCCTCACTGCACTTCCAGTGGCTAAAAATATCCCTCTGCCTAAAAATGCTTAACAACTGTTGTGCTGCTGTGGGGAATGCTATTACCATTCCAGCTATCGCTGGCTTATTTTGTCCCATATCTCTTTTTCTTCTGCTTCACCTCTTAGATTGAGACTTTTAGCTCACTGGGGCAAGAGAATTTTTTAAAAGTGTCACAGGTATTGTTTTCATAGCCAAACAGAACTCTCCTCTGTTGTTGGCTGATAGTACTTCTGAGGGAATTTTTAATGAATACTACTACATTTTTAAGGCTCAATCTGAAGTTTCATATCTGTGAACAGTTGAAATTAATTGGGCACTTGAAATCGAGCCATTTTTAAGGAAAACATCAGTATTCAAAAATAAACCATACTTAGAGTTTTAACTGGCCTAATTTTAAAAAAAGCCAATAGCTAAGGTTTTATTTCCCTCTCAATATTAAGCTGCTGAAGTAGATGATTATGAATTGGTTCTTAAACTGGTCTCCTAACTTTCTCAGGATTTCATACAATAAAGATTGAGAGAGTTTTTTTTTCTTTTCATTTTCCCATTTTTACTTTTTAACTTTTTTCTTATCTAAATTTTTTATGAAATATTTACTCTTGAAACATATATCTTAAATAATACAAGTTAAATTCTGAGTCTTCTCGGTGTGCAATGTACATCATAATCCAAACAAGGACATACTGCAGAAGCCACATATTCAGTCTATGGAATCATCCTTATTTTCTATATCAGGGTGTGTCTACAGCCAAGAAAAGCAAAATCCTTCCACTATGATTTATTAATTCATCAGAAGTCTGTCAGAAGGAAGTTACATTATTACTTGAATACTTTCTTTTCATTTTGCTTGAAGTTCTTGTTGATGGAAGTTTAGGTCTTATATGCATAAAACTTCCCAATAACTTTCATGAATCATTAAGAATTAGGATCCAACTGCCACAATTGAAACATCTTAAGAGTATGTTCTATACGTGAGTTTGTCCCTAAAAGGAAAGGATGTAATGAAGAGGAAAAGGGGATAATAAAGGGTATTCTTGTATTCTAAAACTGGTGATGAGACAGTTTTTGTGAATCACCCTCTGAAAATGCCTATTTTTCACTACTATCAAGAAAACTCACAGTGACGTGATCAGATGTAGCTATTTAACTTTTAGATTTCCAAAATTAGGTGAAATGAACTGCACATTACATGACTAACATGGAAAAGCATTTTTTGGATTGACAGAATTCTAAACATGAACTTTGAATATAAATGCAGTTTAACAGATTTCCTGCAAACTTGCTGCAGTCTGAACAAAATCAACATGTCTGATAATAATAAAGTTTTTCATTTGTAATAACTTTAATAACTTGTAATAACTTGTAATAACTTTACACTCTTGATAAGGATCAGTATAACTATGCAAAACCTGGCAGTAACGCAGAATAACAGAGCTGATAGATTTTATAGTGCTGATTAGTTATTACATACAAAAAGTCATTGGTAAAATATAAGTTGTTATTTTCTTGATTTTTTTATCATGTTTGATGCATTTTTTGGCTGACTATACAATTGCTTCATAAGCAATGAAAACATGGAGCTTAAAACAAATGTTAGATTTTCTTCTTTTAGAGTTACATTCTTCCTAGAAAAGAAGGAGGAATTATATTTGCCCTGAAGTAGTGCATTAAGCTGTGTTAGCTCTGGGGTCAAGATTCAGCTTTCAATATTGACTTGAAATTCTTTCTTTATATTAGTCTTGTACATGCTGAATAAGACACCAGTGAAGTTGTGACATTTAACAGAATGTTTAACATAATGAATTGGCGCTTTTTAGCCATCTTAATGCAGACAGTAGTTCAAATTTTAAAATCGGTTTTATAAAGCCTCCTCCTACATTAAAGCCACAGATGCAGATAATCAAGTAATTTTTAAATAACTCCATTTGAGATACTTTTAAGGTTATCTTGTGCCACAAATCTAACATACATTTCCAGTCTTTACTTGCTCAAGAAAACCACAATTCCCATATTTTTTTCCATTCCGTTTTGCACTGCCAACAAACAGATCTCCTCCAGCAAGCAACTTCATGCTTCTTTCCATATTAATCTTTTTACTTGGAAAAACATAATCCAAAAATAAATTTATCAAGTCAACTCCGTGGTGACAAAACTTATCATGGTCTCACTTTTCTTGAGAAGCATACAGGGAAGGATGGGCAGCAAATGCAAAAGTGATGGATTGTCTTCATGCAGGCATATCATTCTCAGAAAGCAAATGCCAATCTTCTCGTTTGATGGCCTGAGAATGTGAGAGGCATTTCACAAAGCAAACTTGCATTTTGGTCTTTAGCTGGAGTTCAGACTAAATTCAATATGACACAGTAAATGTCTAAAGACAGACAACAGCAAAGTCAAAGAAAAACAGTGGATGAAAATGACAGTAATAATTCACAGACATGATCAAAGAGTTAAGAGGTGCAAGGTACAGTCTGTCTGCATAGCTGAACTTGTGTACTGATTGTAGATAGTGGGAATAACATTTAAGTAGATGTTAAATAAGATTGATATGACTGGCCCCTGTGGAGAACTTTCACTCTGAATTACTGGCCTTGTCACTGAAGCATACCCAAAAATTTTGATGAGACATCAGCAAACCAACCTTTGGTGCTAATCAGAGTGACAGCAGTTCTGATATTTTCATCAAAACTCCTACATGACATACAGTCGCACATGCAATTCCTGGATCAATAAAAATCTGTGCTAGTCTCCAGTAGAGACTGAAAGCCTTTCTCTGTGTGAGTTGTTACTGTGAAAAACTTCTCAGTAGTACTGGGGTGGAGAAACAGGTTTGGTGAAGGGTAAATGAGCTGTTCATTATCAAGTGGATTTGATTCATTATTAGTCATTCAAAAAGCTCAAACTCTGAGGACAGGTGAATGTCTAATGTGACAGATTGTCTCCCTTTTTCACTCTGGGTAGAGAAATCATTCTCAGCTTTCATTGTGACTTTGGCACAAACAATCTTCTTGGGAAAAGTGTCCTTAAAAACACTGTCCCTTCACTGTGCAAAGAAATCCGATAGTCACACATACATCTTCAGGTATCCTTCTAAGGAATCCCCTTTTATCTTAAAACAATAAATCAACACATTCAGTGAAACTTTTACATACCTGCTGGAAATCTGCTAGCCTAAAGATCTGCTTTAGCAAGCTGTTAGGGGCTCTGTGTTTCCAGAAGTGTCACGCACCTGTTGAAGTACAAAATCCTCAGTGTTTGTACTCCTAGCAGGAACAGAAGCATGCAGACTCATCTCCAGCCATTTGCTTATCCATGCAAATATCACATACACATGTGTTGTGTCATCAAATCCTTTAAGGTTGTCAAAATCACTTCATAAGACACAGAAATAACACAGAACCTCTGGGAGACCCATGTGCTACCAAACTGTGAGTGGTTGCTAAATATTCAATGTTAGGCAACTGAAGTGAGACCTTGGCACTGAGATAAGTTTGACATCAAGACACTCACGTTTTGGTGTCCATGTGCAGATATCTAGACATGTCTTTTTAGACAGAAGAGGTCTAGTCAAGGTAGTGAAGAAATCCTGGTGAACCAGTCAGCTCATTCTAAGATGGACACTTAGGGCTGGATTCAGTTGACTTTTAGTGCCATTTGAGCCACTTTACAGTGTCCAAGACAACATAGGATTGAGCTGTGACATAGGATCCATGGTACACCATCCCCTTCTGGAGAAGCAGCTGAAAATTGAGAGGAAGAGTAATGGAGGAAGGGTAATGAAATGTAAGTGCCTGAAGTAGAATCTCATCTGTACTGCATCACAGTGAATACAGTTCACATACTGAGCTGAAGATACAAATTGTAATTTGTACTGTGGGAAGCCTTACAGAGCCATAAATATTGGAAAAGGAAAGTGAGCTTTAGTCAGTCATGAAAAATATGTGAATAGTCAAATAATTCCAGATTTTGTTTATAGGTATGTGTTGCCTGTCCTTCATTGCAAAAGCAATGAGGCTGCAGTGTAATTTCATTCATTTTTGTCTCTATCTCTTCCCAGTTTTTTGACTGTTTAAATCAAATGACCAAACAAGTAATCTTTCAGAATCTTTCCTGCTTTCTTGTCATCTTTCCACCTCCTCAAACCAGAATTTAGTGCCTTCCTTGCTCTGTTTCCTGAATCCATGATCTTAACCCCATGCTCATCACTTTGAGCTCACTATTTTGCCAGCCCTCTCTCTCATCTCTCTAAACTTCACACTACACCATTCATAGAACCATAGAATGGTTTCGTTGGGAAAGGACCTTATAGATCATATAGTTCCAACCCTGTATGATGAGCACGGACATCTTCCACTAGACCAGACTTTCTTACCCACAACATAGTACAGATAAACTGATCCACATTGAAAATTACAGCAGTTCTCAGTCCACGACCTTGATGGTAGCAGCACTTGAACATCATAAACCAATGAGATTTGCAAATACCTGTTTTCTGGAGTCACAGAAGCTCATCCCCACATATTGTGTCCTTAAGTCACTTCTTGTTCTTCACAATCATTGTAATTTTATAATTATAACCCTAATCTTGAGTCCATGAGGAAGAACCAGCCACATGTTGAATTCCCTGTGTATCTCCAGACACAAGAAGCAACACCTCAGAAGCTTCTCTTGTCCTGCATTCCTCTTTTGCTTTCTGTTGTACAAGAATTGCCCTTTTAACAGCATATAGGAAGGTTATTTACAACTACTTTTTTCAGCTTCTGTAATCTTCTAACACTTTCTTAAAAATAATTCGAGAAGAACCTTCACCAATGAAAGGAATACTCTAATTAATACTGATATGGTCACCTTTTACTCAGCTATCAAGTAACAATGTTTCTGGAAGATGTATGGAAAAAGTTCAGACAAGATTAACTTGGCCATATAGCTCCCAGCTCTGCCAACTGAATCATAACAGGAACTTCTTTCAGGGGTGATTTGTATTGTTGTCATTGTTCTTTTACACCCTCAGTTTTATTTTATGATTTTTGTTGTTGTTGTTGTTGTTTTGTTAGAGGTTTATAGAGATGTCTTAATGAACATAGGTGTGAAAATAGCGGCTTCAGAAACCAATTGTAGGACATGTCCCTATTTCATAAGCTATTTTTCACTTTTATGGACAGTCATCATACCTCTTTTCTCACCTTAAACTGGCAGTGTTGTTAACACTGCCCTGTTCAGGCACCTGTTTACTTGCTGCTGGTGTAGGATTTAAAGCTGCAGATGTGTTGCTAAGCTTACATAATTTTCCAAATTTGGGTCATTTTGGCTAAATGGGTTTGAATATGAAATTATGAGCAGTTCAAGCAACATTTCCAAGACGATGAGGCAAACAAATTGTATTACAAGGATAGTAGCATGCAACTGAAACAAGTTTGGTGCTATAGTCTTCTGTTGCCACACTTTAAGACTGTAACCATAGTTTAAAAGACATGTGAGGAAAGAGGAGCACACTTTCAGGGAAACTTCCTAAAAATCAGTTCTCTGAAGAATTGATGGCTACATGACAAACCAGATTTAATCCTGGATGTTGTGGGTCTGTAAAAGAACCATAGATCAGTGTCCTTAGTGTGACAAAATTTAGATCAATTTTCTTATCTTTCTGAAAACAATTAGCAAAAGCTTGAGAATACAATCTCCAACAACATTTTTGAAAAGCAGTATAAATGTTAAAAACATTTCTTGGTCCTAGAGAAAATGTGGGTCCACATTCACATTGCCCAAATTCTATCAGAATCTGATGAAGGCACCTTCAGAAGCCTAGAGCCATCATTCCTAGGTAAGGGGGCTTATATGATGACAGCCTGAATACTGGTGATTTTCCAGTTTACTGTTATGATTTTTTTGGACTTAAACAGAAGTGTATCATTCCTGATAATTTCTGAGAAGTAGATGGCACATTTTACACACCAATCTTCTGTAACAGCAGCAGCCAATGAGGTCACAGGTTCTTTGAGATACACTGCGATATAAGTGTGATGTGCAATGTGTAGTTTAGTCTCCAGAAGACCTTTCATCATATCTTAATCCCTTCTGGAACTCAGCTCTCTATGTGTAAAATGGGGATCAGGGTACACTTCATCTAAGTTTTTTATATGGGTAATATTAGAATGTGCAGAAGAGGTCTGCAGACTGGTCCCAAATTTTACCTTAAATTTAAATAGCTTTCCCTAATATCTTCTTGCAACTTTAGTTACTTTCTTCTTGTTCTCTCAACAAGGAAAACATTTGCTTGCTGTCTTTGTAATAATAACAACCTTCTTTGTTTCAGGACTATACCACTCACCCTAATCCTACTAAAGTTTCAACTTCAGTCTTTTTATTCTCACACTAATATCTAGAAAGTTATTTCTCTGTTATACTCGTGAATTTTATTTCCTTCTTGGCATAGAAACTTATACCTTTTTTTATTAGTATTGAAACACTCCTTGAAATGAATTGGCCTTGAAACTATTTCTCCAATTTGGTGCAGATTCACACTCTGGTCTTCCCAGGGCTCATAAACTCTTCCCACTCTTAAACTAGAATTTGCAATTCTGTCAGCCAAATAGACACCGAAAAGGAGGCTTAGTCTTAGCACAGGCCTATTTGATAGTGTCCTCCCAGTATGGCAGAGAATCTCTCACTATAATCCACTGAGACAAGTTGATCAACTGCTGAAAATTCAAGCCTGGCCAGTCTAGAGGAAGAGGAGGAGAGAGAGACATGAAACAAATTGCCTAAAAGAAAACAACGGAGCCTCTTAATGAGGAAATGTATCTAAAACAAAATTTAAACTGGAAATCATGGTTTAACCTCAACACTGCATCGGCTGTCACTGCTTTGTTCTTTTATGATTCACTGCTGTGCAGTTGCTGAGAGGAAATTACCTGAAACAGAATTTTGCAAAGAGTAAAGTAGTGCTTAAAGGAAGTTCCAGAGCAACTGGGCATCTTTTCAAGCAAAATCTATTCAACCACTCATTTCTTCCAAGCACAGGGAGATGAAATTATAATAAATATTAACTGCTGGTAGATAATGGAAAGGGGTTTGGCAAGAACATCTGCCAGTTCCCTCAATGCCCTCGGGTGGAGATGAAATTATAGTAAATATTAAGGTAACTAATTTTTATCCATCATGGTTTGTGATTGCAAAGTTTAACAAACACAATAACCAAACTACAGTGGTCTGCTCTTTCCCAGTGTATTCTTCCTCCCTTTTACTCTGTGCTGAACCATAAATGCTGTTCTTAGATGCATTATTTTGTTGGCAGTAAGTGCTGCCAGGGTTATTACAGAATCGTAATATTTTGAAATTGAGAAGATCTATTAGATCAGCAAGTCCATTTTCCCTCCATGGAAAGGATATAGTCTCCCAAGAGGGATATGTCTTATATTAAACTAAGGCTAACTATTGATTTCAGCAAACACTGCCCCTTGCTGATGTCTACGTGTGGTATAGTTTGTTTTACCCCATCAAAGTCCTGCTGTATTGTCTTCTGAAAAAGTTTTTATCGTGGGCTATGGATGTTTAACGTCTGTCATACAGACTGCAGGCAGCCCCACAGGAAAATAAACTTAGATCACAGCCACCTCCTCCTACCACACTTTCCTGGGGTAAATCATGAGCAGGCCTAAAAAGCAGCCTGCTTTGGCACACTGAATTTTTTTGATGATCCGTTGTATTAGACTCTTGCCTCTCTCTTACTACATATGCCAGAAGCGATGGTACTGTGCATGCAGAGTATAGTCCTGCAACACACATTCTGCATGCCTAATAATCCTCCGCGTGGCCAAATTTACCACCCACATGCAAACTTTCCTGCTAGGAATAATTTCTCACACTTAGACAGTCAGTCTAGAGCTTTGAAAAAGCGCAGCTTCTGGGTTTGCTGGGGAGTTGCAGGAAACTCATTAGCACAGGCTGAGATGGATCCTCCCACGGGTTCAGACAACCCTTCAGCACAAACCTCTGCCAGTCTGGAGATAAAATCTGGTATGGGAATGCCTCTGATTGTACCTGTGAGTCAGCAGAAGTCCAACAACCCAACTATGGCCTTTTGGTTAAGGACTCTCTGAAAGATGGGATATGTGAGGTTAAAAGTCTCAGCCTTATAGGTTTAACCTTGGAGTCTCACATCTGGGTGAAATCGGGAGGAACAGCAGGGAGAAAGTACAACCCAATGACTTGTGTGTCAAACCTGGGCCAGGAACAGGAGTTATTTGCAATGTACATTCACGTCCACTGTGAAATGGCCCTCAGGGATTTAGTTGTCAAAACATAGATATGCATTTGTTATCAGATGGGGACAGATAGTAGCTGTTCTGCAATATACCCCATTCTGCACAATAAACATGGGATTATTCAGAAATGGCTCTGAAGTTATTTGAAGAGGATCACAGAGAAAATCAACAAATTCAGTCACTTCCAGATATCTTTATTCTGCTAGAACAGTAAAAGTTGGTTTAAAAATAAATATATATCCAAAACTGGAGAAAGGAAATCTGACTTACATTTTCATGTGCCCTGGTGCCAAAAGCTCCTGCTGCTAGTGCTAATGGACAAATAAGTTCCCTTTTAATAGACTTAATCTCCAAAGGTAAGTGATACAGTGTGTTTCAGAAGAGAGCGGAGATTGAAGGTGACATCCTGAAAAGATCTCACTTGATCTGTGAAAAATGGGGTAAGGCCAGAAATCAGCCTTGTAGTGGTGTTTAAAAATTGCTAGCGATCAGTCACTACAAAGCAACAAGAATACTATTATTTTCCATTATGACATCTAGATAAGGCAGCTTACAATGAATTCTAGAGCTCACTGCCTTTATTTGCTGATCATCCCATGTTCACCCTTTCAAGTGAGTCGGACTCCATCATATCTGTGCATATTGCTGGCTCTCTGAAGATAATCTGTCACTTCGGTGTGTTGTCCACTTAAGTTATAACTTTTAGGGTCTTCCTAAAAGCTTATGCCTTTTTGTTGCTATCAATAGCCTTCTGTGATTTCTTTCTTATCACTCTAGCACCAAGAAATGCTGGGAAGTATTATCAGTTGTGACTTCAGGGAAAGGAAATGATAACTGTCAGTCTGCCTTATATTCTAGAGAGCACTTCTGCACCTCAGAAACAAAGCATTTGATGGCAGTTTGACAAGCCCTTTTCCTTTACTTAAAAGGAAAAATAATCAAAAAGATCAATAGGAAGTGTAAACTATATGAATTTTATTGAACTGGCATTAGTTTCTTGTGCCATTACAGGCAGGGATTGGCTTCAGACCCATCCAAGGGTTTAGTGAAAGGTTTGGACAAAGCTGTGTTATTCAGAGTAGTCCTTGGAAGTTAGGGGTGGCAGAAGAGGGTTAAGTGAAAGTTAGGATTTTGCATAATTTTGTAACCTAAGGGACTTCCACTGGCACAAGGCAGCAAATATACAAGCACTTCTCACATTGCTAGATGCAGAAGGTGCATTCCCATTGACCATTTTCTCCTACGTTGCTGCTCAAGCCCATCAAGACCATGAGCCTCATGAACCTGAGAACAAGACTCTAAGACCATGGGGATAGCAGTAATAAATTTAGAGATTGTTACTATTAGTCATTATTTAAACTAACTAAACTAACATTTTTCAACTAATACAAAATCCAGTGGAAAGTGGACATTTAAGAGGACTGAAAACATCTTCCTGTGCAGTAAGAATCAGGGTATAGTTGCAGCTGGAAAAAAGGAAGCATGCATGAGTATGGGAAAAAAAATCATTTTTATAAAATAAGTTATGCAGAAAGGGGACTAATAACTCAAACACACCTACACAAGTAAATTCCATAAAATGATAGAATGGTTTGGGTTGGAAAGGACCTTAACGATCATCTAGTTCCAACCCCCTGCCTTGGGCAGGGACACCTTCCACTAGACCAGGTTGCTCAAAGCCTCGTCCACCCTGGCCTTGAAGACAGCCAGGGATGGGGCATCCACAACTCCTCTGAGCAACCCTCTGAGCAATCAAATGCATTGATTAAAATGCATTTTTTATTATTCTGAAAAAAAACTTTCTTCACTTCTTTTTACTTTTATGTTTGCTTTACCCAAGGACTAACCTGAGCACCACATTCTATTTTGAAACAACTTATTACAGGGGTGACTATTAACTGAAAGATAAAGCCTCCATATGTTCTATTTAAACACAGTACACATCCACTAAAGAGATTAGTCTGAATTATGTGGGGAGAAAGGATATAATAAAGAAGCAGCATCCTATATAGATGTAATGTTCCACATCCTTGTACTTTGTCCACATCCTTGATTACCTGGCTCTTTATTCTTATGCTGGGTGCAGGATTTCACTCTTAGGAGTACGTTACCAGAAAAATTAATGTTACTAATTGCTTCATTGACCACTGCAAACCTAGGAATAGTCCTTTTACTGGAGCTGGAACTGAATATTGTCTCTGCTGTTAACACTGTTCTTCATTGTTTCTTAGCGTTTTAGTGGGGTCTGCAGACTTACAAATACTCTTTAACTTTCCTGCATTTATTGACTGGAAACACTTTGCAGAAATACTCTTCTTAAAGAAGAAACAATGCAAGGGACAACATTAGCAGAGGTTAAAGGAAATATGCAGCTGACTGACTAATGGAAGGAAAAATCAATTATATGAACATCTCTTCAAAATCCAAAGCCCTTTGCTTTTTTTTTTTTTGTCCTTGGGGATGTTTTATCTGATGTAACATTGCTATGAAAGTACCTCAGCTCAACTGAAAATAGTATTGACTAGCACACTATAAACTCTTCTGGGCTAGCACCACACTTTTTTTTTTATGTTCAAGTAACTTAGTTGTTATTAAGGCCCCTGGATAGTTCTTTTATATAAATAAAAGGGCATTACTGTAAGACAGTAGGGAATTTGAAAAATAAATTCTAAATATGATGGGAAATACTGGTAAATCATGAAACTTATCATGTTTTCATATGAAAGTGGGCATGCAAAATGAGAATAACCTCAGTGGAGGTATAGGAGAACTGCAATGAGAAACGTATTTCCTTTCAGTGTGTTATATTGCTGCCCAGCAACTCAGCTTCTGAACTATGTTCTTCTAAGTTTAAAAAGAATAGTGAAATCATAATGGACACTGTGTAATCAACAAAAGGTCCCTTTAGGGTCAAAATTTTTTTCTGGTAGTTCTCAGGAGAATTATTTTAATGATTCCACATGTGTTTCTTTTTCTTTTAATATTTAATCAATTTATTCTATTGAGTTCCCAAACTTGCTCAGAATCAAACTAAATTTTCTTACTCACTATAATCTTCCAAACAAGACTCTTTAAAAAAAAAAAAAAAAAAAAAGCTTAGGCAAAAAGCTGAAACAGTCAAAATGGAACATTTGAGCTTTTCCTTAATAATCGGATTTTTGTTTAACTAAATCATAACTTATTTATATATATATTATTGCTTGTAATATAAAGGGGAAATAATGTTCCCATGGGTTTTCAATTGGAATATTGTCTACACTCCAGAACACTAAATTTCAAGAAAGAAATCTACTGGATCTATTCAAGTGAAAAAGAATAAAATTCATAGAAAACAGAAAAAAACAGAACATGTGAGTTTTTGTTTAACTAAATCATAACTTATTTATATATATATTATTGCTTGTAATATAAAGGGGAAATAATGTTCCCATGGGTTTTCAATTGGAATATTGTCTACACTCCAGAACACTAAATTTCAAGAAAGAAATCTACTGGATCTATTCAAGTGAAAAAGAATAAAATTCATAGAAAACAGAAAAAAACAGAACATGTGAGGAAAAACTGAAGAAACAATGTGTTTAGGTTGGTGTCTTCAGATATGTAAAAAGATTGTTGAAAAAGGGAAAGTAACTACAATGCTTTCTGTTTTGAATTTTAATGGCTACTCCATTACAGATACCACAAAAAGTACTAAGTAAAGAAAGAGGGATTCAAGTTAAACATGAAGAAAAAACTCTTAATGTTAGAAAGACTAATATAGCATTGAAATAGATCTCTTGGAAAGGTGAGGAATCTCAATTGCAGGTGGCTTTAAAAATTTGATCAGAAAAACAGAATTGTGAAAAAAGACAGAAGATACTAACTTGCATAAGAACTAAGGAATTGCAAATTGTCCTAGACTTTTAAAATAATTTTTTCTATGCATTTTGTAATACTTCTTTCTTATTACAATGCATATGTAACAGTGACTATATCAAGCTGGTTTAGTTCTATTGATTCCATTTAAAATATCAAAATTTCCTCTGTAAGAGAAGGTTTAATTTTGAACCATTTCTAATGTTAGGGATCTAAAGACAGAAAGAAGGGTCAAAGGGTTATATGCAGCTAAATAAATCAGGGTTTCCTAAGGAGAATTTCTTGCCACCGAGAGAATTAAAAGTCAGTGCACGGAAGGTTTTAGCAACTCTTGTTATTCATTAATAATAAAGAGAATATTTATCCCATACAAAGATGGTTAAAAGGTCATGCATTAACACTACTGGGAAAAATAATTTAATGTATTTATAAATATAACACATTCCATCTCAAAAGAAGTCTCTCTGTAACAGTAACAATTAGCAAATGCTTTGACAAAACTCCAAAGTTTATTGGTTCTCTTAGATCAGTATATCATCCCTGGGCTTCACAAAGAATTACCAAGGGAATAAATAAGGGAGGTGGAGAATGTTCAGAAACAATTATATCAATTGTTCTCTGGAGCCCAAACATTAATTCATGCAACAAATAAAGTTAGCGCTAATTGCTTCACAAAACAGACGTTCCAAATTTAGATTGTATCCAGTGCAGAGATGTTTGCCTCAGTTTGCTGCAAACTGGTCCAGTCATGTGTCCAGATACAACACCACAGATCAGTGTCGATGTTTCATCTTCCTCTTGGTTTCCATTGGGACCTGGTACTTCAGAAGAAGATCTGGAAATGGGTTTTACATGCTGAACAAACACAAAATTAATATTATTGATACTTTCTAATACTATGTCACACTGTCTTTAGAGCAGACAGAAAGTCACAAGGAGCACTGTAAAAATGGCAATACTACTGCTATTACCCACAGTAGGGTTTGAGCTCAAGGTCAAAACAGAGAGGATCATGTGCAAAGACAGCACAAATTAGGATGTGCACATAGACCTTAAACTATCAATGTATGCCTAATTTTTTTGTGTTCAGGTAAGTCTAATATTTCAAAATTTTCTAGGTAGAAATGAAGCAGTAAAATTAGACTAATTGTCAATTAATATTCATATTAAAGTAGAAGAAATTGACCCCCATCAAGTAGGAGACTCCAATGAGTTGAGGGCTCTTTAGGCACAAACCAGAAATTTCTCACTGTCTTCAAACATGAAGCAATGCTGGTATTAAACAGTAGATGCTTTATAAATATGTGGGATAATTTTATTTTGTTATTTGCAATAAGTGGCAGACAATTCCTTTATTTTGTCACATACATCTGGAATTCACAAAGAATAAAACCCAGCAGCTATTTTAACTTTTATGTATCACGTACACATTGAAATGCACAGTTATGACTAAATTATGTTCAGGATTTATTGTCAATGTATTTAAAAGACTTTTGCTTCTCTTCATGCCCAAGAAAGTGTTTTACTTACCTGCTGTAAAGTTAACAAAGGCAAAAGTGAAGCTTTTCTCATATGTTCATTGTATGGAAAATTGCTTCCTTGGATTATTTTTAAAAGCACTCATTAATTAATTCTCATAACGCTCCTGTAAATAATAGCATCTGTTAAACATTAGCACACATAGACAGATGAATCCTTTGTGACATTCTTTTGCGTATTTGTTTTTCCTCAGACACTTGAGAGCTTCTTTAATACTTGGCCACTAAAGGTTCTGTCCAGATTTTTGCCTTACTTAATGCTGGCATTCTGAGAAAGGGTAATTTTTCTTTCATTCTTTGAAATATGGACCACCATGACAATAAAAATAATGAAAAAAGCATATTTCTATAGGTAAACATTGTGGTAATACCCTCTCTTGTCCTTGTCTGAGCTGCCCTCTCATTACATCTAGCTTAGTTTTCTTGTACAAAGGAGGCTTCAGGCTTAGATTATCTTTTGTTACTAGCTCTTTTACTCCACAGGCACATCTCTCCTGTGTCTCATCTTTCACAGGAACAGACCTCACAGACCTCACTTATGCGACCACTGCCCAAGTATCCCAACCACATAAACTTTGATATACTACAAAACATGGAAGTCTGCACCTTTATCTGAATTAAATATCTGGATTTCTTTTACAGACAATGGAAAAACCCATATTTCTAGAGCATTATTTATCTCACCATAAAAAGTACCTTCAATTTGAATAGGTTAATCAGGCCCTGAAATGCCCGTTTCCTCCTTTTGGTTCTATAGAATCATAGAATCATAGAATGGTTAGGGTTGGAAAGGACCAGAAAGATCATCTAGTTCCCACCCCCCTGTCATGGGCAGGGACACCTTTCACTAGACCAGGTTGCTCAAAGCCACATCCAGCCTGGCCTTGAAGACATCCAGGGATGGGGCATCCACAACATCTCTGGGCAACCTGTTCCAGTGCCTCACCACCCTCTCTGTGAAGAACTTCTTCCTGATATCTAATCTAAACCTCCCTGATTTCAATTTATACCCATTACCTCTTGTCCTATCACTACAGGCTCTTGTAAAAAGTCCTCTCCCAGTACCCTTGTAGGCCCCCTTCAGATACTGGAAAGCTGCAATGAGGTCTCCTCGGAGCCTCCTCTTCTCCAGGCTGAACAAGCCCAGTTCTCGCAGCCTTTCGTCATAGGAGAGGTGCTCCAGCCCTCTGATCACCTTCGTGGCCTCCTCTGGACTCGCTCCAAGTGGTCAATATCCTTCTGATATTGAGGGCTCCACAGCTGGATGCAGCACTCCAGGTGGGGTCTCACCAGAGCAGAGTACAGGGGCAGAATCCCCTCCCTTGACCTGCTGGTCACACCTCTCCGGATACAGCCCAGGATATGGTTGGTCTTCTGGGCTGCCAGCACACACTGCCGGCTGTGTGGATAGGGATTCTAGCTCAACAGCTGAGGTGGGAATGTCAACCACACCTTTTAGACTTCACAAAGGGCTCCAAGAACCTGCTGGTTACTTTAATTAGCTATAGACCTATACAAAATTAGATTAACCAAAACACAACAAAAAACATTTGAAACTTTTCTTCCAAGCTCATTTTCTTTCTGATCATTCCTTGAACTTTCAAGAATCTTATTTTTTCTTCACAAGTTTTTTTCTTTCTCATTATGAGGGTGAGCTGAAGTGACATTCTCCCTTCCTTAGACATTTTCTTTGTTCTTGACCTGGTCAAGAATTTAGGAAAAAAATATTATTTTGTCATTCCGTTCTTCTTTTCTGCTTTGTTTATCTCTGAGCAGCACAGCATGCTCTTCTTCACTAATCATAAGCATCAATTACCTTACTCTTTTGTTATGGCGTTTTTCAAAGGGATAGTAGAAAACAGATTTATTTATATATTAAAACTGAGATATATTTTCAGATTTTTGCTCTTCCCAAGAGAGAGACATTCAGGTGATTTTAATTCTCAGTGTAATCCTGTTCATAGAAAACTCTCACAAATTCAATATTTTTTCTCCTGCATCTGACCATGATGAAGTAATATATAGCAGAAGATAGTCAGAAAGCATCAGGAAACACACTGTTCCAAAAATGAAACTGAAATTCCTAAACCCTGTATAAGGTTATCATGGGCTTACTGAATGCAGTTTGGAAGCACAGGAGAGTTAGAGCTAGAAATAAAACTGAGTTCCAGCTGTGAAACTCATATACCTTGGTCTTTTTATACTACGCCTTTAAACCTCCAATAGAATCATAGAATCATAGAA
>NW_010253209.1:0-5063 GCF_000690775.1 Eurypyga helias | reverse complement strand
GCAATTCCTATGCTGCTCCCATCTTGTTTCAATACAATTCCAAGCTTGTAACAAATGAAGGTTCTCTTTAACGAAGGGAAAGCGTCACAGCCCTAAGATTCAAGGGATGTAGAGTCCAATCCTTGTTCCAGAGACTTCATGTTTCCAGTTCACAGATTTATGCCTACGCAAAGCTAACGTCCCCAGTACAAGAGGCACAAGCAGATAACGAGCTTTTGCCAGGAACTGCTGTTATTTATAGACAGGGAGTCAAAATCAGCTCCAGCACATAGCCATTTTCTCATCCTGGTTGCCAGGTGGCAGCAGAGCTCAGAGGCAAGCGGGACCTCTGCAGCTCTACGAGCTGTGATTTGTTTGCCCAAGAATGATTTTTAGTGATCTTCCATGAAATATTCAACTCCGCTAATAGTAACGTACAGGGCCCGTAAAATCAGAGTCAGCTTCCTTCCAAAATGCCGGAGCAGCAAAGCTGAACACAAACCATGCACTGGACTAATTTAAAAAACCACAGTACAACAGCAGAAGGCAGATCATTTGCCAAAGCAGCGAGTGAGCTGCAAACTTGTCACCTTCAGCAACCCCCATGAGAAGCAAACTCAACAGCCTTAATTTCCAGGAAATACGAAGGACCTGCTCAGTAAAAGAGCTTCTTCCAAGCATCTGAAAGTGGCTGCCTGAAGTTCACCACCACTTCATGAAGTTTAACCAGGCATTTGCATTAAGAGTTCCACAGAAGCACTGTAGTTAGAAATGAGGATTTAGAAAAGGCTAGTCATTTAGATCTGAAACAGTAAACAATTAAAAGTAACTAATGTTTTCAACTAAACTTTTTTTATTACCTCTAGATTACCTCCTTGCTGAGGGCACCTGGGATACTAGCCCTGATCTTACTACAGTCTCCCTGGACACTAGAAATGCCTTCAATAATTTTTTCGCATCGGGTAAGTGCACGTGAAAGACGAGAGCCACGCATAAGGGGGGTATGTTGCTTTTAACTAGATCATCAGCTAGATGATCTTTAAGGTCCCTTCCAACCCAAACCATTTTAAAGCACTGTGCTCTTCAGATAACTCTACTACTGCAAAAGTATACTTGCTTTCAAATACCCCTTCAGTCAGCCTGCAATGTTTCCAAAATGAACACAAGGGTCTCACTGCAGCAATCAACTGCTGCTGGCTCTGAACAGCTTTCCCTGCAGTCCACAAACTCCTGTCAGTTAACTCCCAAGAGAATCTGCATGAACTGGGTACCTACGTACTCCAAGGATATATGCTCTGCCTGTGCTTTGTATGTTTAGGATCTCCTTCTCCACTGTTGTCCTCTCTTGCCCGCTTCTTGGAAAACCCAAGTTAAACCCAGAAAAGCACCTGTTTACCACAGCTCAACAAAACTGAACAGTTATCCAGAGCCCAGTAATGTGCCTCCGGAGCTGGCTGGAAACTCGGTGCCTGTAGCAGCAGCAGCATAGAAAGACAGAGGCTAAAGGACAGCGGCCAGAATTGTTCTCTATCACACTAAAAGGACAAGGGGGTACAAACAGGTACAGAGGGAATTAGTGTCCAACAAAAGCCTGTTGAGCTCAACAGACAGAGGCCACCACTTGCCTCTTCAAGACTCATTTTACCACGTGAATGACAACAGCTCAGAAACGCAAGCAGCCCCTTCAGCCGACAAAAAGCATCACCACCGCCAGATCCCTCCTATACTACTGTGCTGGGTTCAGCCAGGAAAGAGTTAACTCTCTTTACCGTGGCTGCTAGGAAGCTGTGTTCCTGGATGCAGAGAGCAGCACTGATAAGGTCTCAGCTGGCACTGGGCAATGCCTGCACCAGATTCAAGGTCTCTCTCAGCTTCTGATCCTGCAGCTGCATTCCCAGCTCTTGTCTCGCTACAGGCAGTGTAGGGGACACACAGTTCAGGCACCTGACCCCAACTGACCAAGGCAGTATTTCATTCCACAGTACATCATGCTCGGGGCAGAGGCGAGGAAGGGGGCCAGAAGCCATTACTCTTTTCTGACCATGTGTCGTTCGCTCCCGTACACTTGCTAATGCTCTCCTGACTCCTGCGTTAGCTGCTCTGCTAAGTCCTGTGCTGGCTCGTTCGGGAGGGAGTTGGTGGGTTTGTTTAGTTTTCCTGGTCATGCTATTGCTGATAGGATTCACTCGGAATCTGCTGTGACAGCTCTCAGGCTCTCTGGATCTGACTCCTACTACTCAACACTTGTGCATTGGTCAGTGGGTGGTGAGAAATTGTATCATATTGTATCAAATGATTTATCTTCTATTATCAATTATTTATTATTAGTAGCATTTGTATATATTGATTTAGATTTAATTAGTAAATAGTTCTTATCTCCATTTTATGAGCTTCCTTATTTCTGTTTCCTCCGATTCGTCCCCTCCACTGGAGGAGGGGAGGAGGATTTGTGAGAGTGGCTTGGTGGTATTTGGCTAGCTGGAGTTAAACCACGACAACTATTAACAAAAATAATTGTTTTATTTCTTTCTGTATCTGTAATATACAAATAGGTGCTAGCTCATTTTTATTAATGTAGTTAAATATATTTTATGAGTTACCTAGATAACAGTTTTTCTAGTTCAGCAAGTACCATTGCATCCAGTGAAGGAAATCGCCAATAACGGCCCTTTAAAGTACCCTAATAATCAAGCAGCCAGTTATGGAGTCTAAGTCAGCTTTCACACAGCCAAAAGACCAGTTCAGACACAATCCACACTTTGCACCTGTTTAGAAGTGAAAATGCAACCCCCTTTTCTTCAGGTTCCTCCCCTCACATACAAAACCCATCCCACATATGCAATCTTCCACTCAACACTGAGAACTGAAAGCAAGAATGACTGGCATCGGGTCAGCCAAACACCCTTCAGCAGCAACCCTTAAAGTAAACCAAAGCTGGAGTCCCTTCCGTACCAACTCTTAACTCTTTTTTTTTTTTAAATAAAAAAACCCTCATTAACCAGTTAAAATACAGGCCAGAACCACCAAATAAATAAGAGGAACCTTCATATTTGCACATGAACTCACCAGGGCTGTAGGAGAGTCACTGCTAAGAGAAAGTCCACTGTGCTTCTCCTCAGCTTGAAGCAGCTATCTCTAAGTAATAAAGGCTACTTCCAAGCTTCCACCACTAGGATTATGTGAAATAAACAACTACAAACTACTCCTCTGATTTAGAATCTCTGGTGAACATGCAGCTTATCTAAACCACTTCCATATATTAATTCCTCTTCTAGCAAACCCTACAGGTGTAGTCAAATGAAAGTGTGAAACACAAGGACTGCTTTATCGCTTACAGTTTCCAACTGTTCACGGAAGTCTTCATTCTCAGTAATTTGGATGAGTGGTTTGAGTTTTTTCCCCTCCTTTGCTGGAAGAATAAACTGCAGCCTCACGTGAGCACATTCAATTTGCGCAGTCTCCTTTAACTGTCTGATCACTTCCTGTGCCTGTAAAGACATTAAGAAGAAAGAGCATTTACACACCTGCTTGTAAACTTATTTCGTAAATCGTAAACTTATTTCTCTCCCAGGCATACTACAGTTGCTACTTTAATTAGTTTCTTTCCTCCTTCCCTGAGTTTACAGAAAACAAACCGCACAAGTTTCAAAAGCTGCATTTATCCAGTACTCACCTGCCAGCTGTCTGAATCCTTCTGTGGCCTTTAGCCCACAGGGCTTTGTTGATCCCCCTGTGACTACTAACAGGGAAATTACACTTGAAGACACCACCCCGAGCAGAAGTTGACTTTGCAAGAAAACTGACCTGCTGCTTCATGTTCATGTTGCTTGACAGAGCAGTGAATATCCTGCGTGGTTCTTTCTATAAGGATTACTGTGCATGGCCCCTTTGTTTCAGGATTCACACGTTTGTCAGCCACAACAGTCACGACATCTCTAAACATCTGGTCCAGCTGTGCGTGTCGCTCTTTTCTGATACCTGCAGCTACCCTTTTGATAAAATCTCCACAGTAAAACACAAGAAATTGGTTAATAAACATCACAGATTTGACTAAGGAGTGAAAACTCTCCTAACTTTGTTAAGTTAAACAACTGCTCGAATGGTTTGGTTAGACGTGAAGTGCAGAAAAAGAATAACCCTATTAATAACGTATATCGTTATGAGAGGCAACACTGGAAAGAGTCCAGAAAAAAACCCACCGCAGAACCACTAAACTACAGAAGAAGTGCTTTCCCTTGAATTCTCATCACCTACAAGTCCACAATTTGTATCCTGCCAAGAAGCACTAAGAAATCAGATCTGTTGTTAACATCTAACTGGATTTTGCATTGTAAGCCACTGTCCCCTTCCTTTCTCTACATCCTTAATATACCTGAGGTGAGAAACCCTTCAGGACCGCTAAAACCTCTTTTTCCACGTCCATGGACATGCGTACACACAGGCTGTGTGTTACACAGAACACTAACCACGCTTTTCAGCCAGATGCACACACAAATGTTAAGACTATAACAGTTATCACTCCTTTCTAACTACTTCTTTTAACAAATAACCAGCCCTTTGCCCTACAGCAGCATTGCGTTTAACAAAAGCCTTTCAGTAACAACCCAACTGACCATGTCTGTGTGACCCTTACGTAAAACATCTGGAAAACCTTCTGCAAGCTCTTCCAAAGCAAAGTGCTCAAAACCTACCTTAGGGATTTCTGCTTGTCATCCGTCCCAAACGCCTGAACCAGACCGTCCCTCTTCCCTCTTCGCCACCCGGCCTTTGGAAACGCCGACTAACACCATGTGCGTCTGCAGGACCCCGTCCGCATCTTTCTCCCTGGAGATGAGGACAGGGCTGGAAAACATGTCCAGTGAGTAACGTCAGAACGCACACAGGACTTGTCAGCGAGGAGTAGCAGTCCTGCCGCCCAGGGCTGAGCCTGGAAATTTCTACCAAAGCGTCACTCCCCAGGGAAGGGCAGGGGCACCGCAGAGCGCCCCGGGGGGCTCCCACTCCCCGGGTTCACAGCCGGGTACCAGGCAAACTGCACGGCTCCACGGCCGGGGACCATGGGGCTATGCAGGCCGCCCCCAGCC
>NW_010253208.1:4618-6664 GCF_000690775.1 Eurypyga helias | reverse complement strand
CCACCCTGACATTTAAAATCCCTGTTCAGTCACGACTTAAATTTAAATTGGAGGTCATTCGGGGCTTGCTCTGAATACTTGGAATACTTCACACCTGTTATCTCTGCAAACTCCAGAAATGCTGTAAAATAAAGGAGGCACATTGCTGAGAAATTCTGATGCCACTAATCAAATTCATATTTAACCCCATTATATTAAAATGATGAGATACACAGATTGCAAGGTTAATTGTATTTTACAAATAGGCCCCTCTGCAAGCAACGTAGTATGTACGCTGCTAGAAATGTGCATGGCTGATTATGACCCAAACCTGTATTTTTTCTCCAGTTCTAATCCGAAATACAGCTGGTTTCTCAACTGTTTTGTAAATTCATTTATGCAGCAAACACCTGACATCCGTTTAGCGCACTACAAAGGTTGTATTGCATAATGAGGTTGTAAATTTTATTATAATTCCAGAGAACTGTAAATCTGCAAGGAAGAAGCAGCAGGCTCACATTTGCAGAAGAGGTAGAAGTGGTTATATATCACTGACGGAGGCTAAACCAGCTTCCCTGCGGGAACCCACAGGGGTGACACCAGCTGGGGGGTGAGTCCAGCATCGTATTTGTCCGCTGCTCCATCAGCTCGATCCCTCTTGTTCACTGGATGGTGGCTAGACAAGCTAGTTATGACAAATTGAATAATTCAAAGGGATACCAATTTATTCAATCAAAACAATGGCAAAATTTGGGAAATCTTATTTTCCTCTGCATCCCCCGTTTCGCATTAACGTGAGTGACAGCAGGTTTGTATCAGTGTCAAGGAGAGGAATCAAGCCAAGCCGTCACGGAAAGCTAAACAGAACGTTCAAGCCATCCCCATAAGCTCCACTGAAATGCAAATATACAAACCCAGAAATAAGGAGAACAAAAGCACTGCACCATAAGCCCTCAAAACCGCTGTTGGATCAAGCTGATTGCTGCCAGGAGAGATGGAAGTGAAACAAAACTCAGTTTGTGAAGCAAAATCACTGATGCACAACCTCCTTTACATCTTGCAGGTACAGTCTCCTACCTACTTGTCACCTCTGTTTTGTTTAGCATTGTAATAATCTTAAAGCTGTACGAGCAATTCATTGCCTGAAGTAAAAGAAGGGATCTAACGAAGGACATCCCAGACGCACTCGTAATGCTGTCGATAATCCTGCAGAGCAACTAGGAAAAGGTCCCCATCCTGCAGAAAGACTGCAGGGGACAACAGAGCCCCTGCGAGGCCAAAATCCTGGAATTCAGCCCCTGAACTCCAGCTGGCGAACACCTCCTTCGTAACAGCGGGGGTAAAAGCTCTGCGCAGGAAGGGCATTTTGGCAGGGTCTGGTTAGAGGAAAACGTTAAGTGGTGCTGAGAGCGCAGGCAGGGCAATGCGGATCCGGCACGGTACGAGGTGCTGCTTCCCCTGCTCGGGACAGGGAGACAAGGAAACGCAGGCTGGCTGTGCAGAAGAGGCAGTGAACGTGGAATGTAACGCTCTGAGGACCGAGAGCTGCCAGAAAAACCACCTATGTCCAAAACATACAGCGCACAGCCCAGAATTGAATCTGGGGCACAGGACTCAAACCCCCTCATCTGCTGCATCGAGGCAGGAAAATCTCTCTTCTGGCTTATAACACCAACAGGTTATACCTTCAGGTCACATCATCTACCTCAACATGCCAGGCTAACAGGTCATGGGGTTGGAGCTCTGCCCATCACCCGCACCGGTGTCCAGGAGCGCATCCGAGTCTCCTTCATCCCTGCAGCATCCTTGGGAGCCCGTGGCAGGCAGGTTTCTACAGCGTCTCTCCTTGCAAGAGCACACACGTCCACGTCACAACTGCGCCTTTCCACCCGACTGCCCAGGGCAAGGTGCACCCAATTCCGTGCTGTGGCTGTGCCGAGCGTGCTTCGGGGCACCATCACATCACCAACTAACCAACGCGCGTAAGGTGCGAAAGCTGTCACTGGAAAAGGACAGGCAAGTTGTGGGTGTCATAGAATCATAGAATCACAGAATGGTTTGGGTTGG
>NW_010253208.1:1464-4281 GCF_000690775.1 Eurypyga helias | reverse complement strand
CTCCTCTTCTCCAGGCTGAACAAGCCCAGTTCTCGCAGCCTTTCATCATAGGAGAGGTGCTCCAGCCCTCTGAGCATCATCATTACGGGTCCCCGCATGCGGCCGTGCTGTGCAGCTACGCAGGGAGAAAAGCCAGGGTGGAAACAAAACCCCCAGATGGGATTAAAACCTTGAAATCATTAATTTTTAATTTCTTCTGAACAATCACGGGGCTGTTCCCACAAAGCAATGCCACATGCTCCATCTACCCAGGGAGATGCCACAATCCGCCAGTGGCTCGAATTTGATGTGTTGCTGTGCCAGTGGGGATGGGAGCGGGGCATCCGCAGGTGCCCTCGAGGCCTGGCAACCTCACAGCACCTCCAACAGCCCGGCCGTGAGCTACCACCATCAGTGGTTTAGCTGGCAAGGGCTGGAGATGTCAGCAGGAGACAGCTGGCAATTCCGGAAGGACCAACACTCAAGTACGACCACAGCCAACAGAAACTGTTTTTCTAGAGTAGCTGCCCACGAAATCCAGTATAAAAAAACATGAAGCAAAAGAAAAGCCATCCAGAGTCAGGTTTTGGTGCAGTCCCTGGGAGCTGGGGGGGACTTTCAGTTGGAGTGCTCCCACACATCTCCAGGGGAGCAGTGGAGCAGCCGCAGCGCATCCCTGCGGGAGCAGGGGAAGGAGAATACACCCTGTGCTTTCCCGGCTGGACAAACGCAAACAGTAGTTGGCAAGTAGTTCCCTTCAGAAAACACATGCCAGAATTTTCCAGATGGATGGAAAAGCAGAAAAACAAGGTCTGAATTTGGCAATCAATCACCCTTTGATTCCTTCTGTATAAGAGCAGCGCTGGGCGCCGGCGAGCTGCGCGCACGCAGAGGGACCGCGGCGCGCTCGGTGACGGGAGAGAGGCCTGACGGCGTGCACGAGTGCTTCCCACAGGCTGAGAATCTTCCTAAATTTGTCTCCTTCATGAATCCAATATCAATAAAGTTTTCCCTGTGTTCTCCCATGCCTTCCTTCTGTCTAAAACTACTTTTCCTGCCCTGTGCACCCCGGAGAGCAGACAAACCGCTTCCAAGTCACGAGCGTGGCCACCGTGTACGTAAAAGGCAGAGGCAGTCCTAGCAGGAGAGAGTGGGGGGAAGGTCGCTGCCCGTATCAGCCATCGTGTCCGCCAAGCATCACACTTCCTGCACAGCCTGGGACTGCAACTGCCATTTCTGTCTCACACAGCATCGTTTCAACCTCCACATACCGCCCACGCTGCGTAGCATCACCGTTTACACACTCGAGGGGCAGAAGGCAGCATATAATTAAAATTGAACTTTTAGCAGTTGACGACTGATCCTTTGGCTACAAATGACATTTGTAACATTCAGTCATCAGAAATGTTTGCTTAGGACACTTTCTGTGGACAAACGCAGCTTACCACTCAAAGAGTATGTCAGTAATGGTGTTAGTAGCCAGAGCTGGCTGGAAGATGCTTCTAAATGACGGGAGCAGTGCAAGGCAGCAGGCACCCTTCTGTGCCCAGCTCACGCACAGAAAAGGGCTGAAAGGGCTCAGGTGTCTGTCACGATGCTCAACCCGCTGCAGCCGAGGGTGAATGACGAAGGCGCGCTACAGACTAAACCTCCAGCACCCCTTCTACCTCTCCTTCCTTCTTAATCTACAGGGAAACCATTAACCAAATTAAGCTCCTCGGTTACTCCGGATTCTGGGCCGATAGCCATCAGAAAGCAAAGACTGTGTGACCTGCAGCCGAGAGGAGGATGTGGCATGAGGACGCTGATGGCTGCAAGATGCAAACTGCTGCCACGAACTGAGCTGCCTTTACCTCTGCGATTGCCTCCAACAACTCCATCTGCCCATGAACTGCAGAGGCATGCCGCAGCCGGTTTGACCCAAAGCTCTTCGGGGCTGTAAAAACATCAGTTGGTTTGTTTCCAGAACCAGCACTGAGCTTTTCTTATCCTTTATTTTTTAATACAGGATGGGAAGGGCTTTATTTTTCCCCCTCCATGTGTCTGGAGTTGCACTGCCCTTCCCCGAAGTTCCCAACTAAACAAGCCGGTTGGACTCAAGGTTGGAATGGCTTTTGCTTTTTTCTTTTTTCTTTTTTTTTTTTTTTTTTCCAAGCACATTTGGGCTGTGAAGTGCCAGAGTTACTGGTTACCACCAACCAGTGCACTGCAAGGCACAGAGCTGACACCCACACTGAGAGGGGTCTCCTGTGCATCACCCACCCAGCGATGCTGGCAGAAGCACCCAACAAAAATGTGCATCATCCCATTCCCAGAGAGGGTGGGAGGCACTGGCACAGGTTGCCCAGGGAAGCTGTGGATGCCCCATCCCTGGGAGTGTCCAAGGCCAGGATGGATGAGGCTTGGAGCAACCTGGGCTATGGAAGGTGTCCCTGCCCATGGCAGGGGGTGGGACTGGGTGGGCTCTAAGGTCCCTTCCCACTCAAACCATTCCATGATCATGCTTCACACGTGACACAGTGGGCAGGGAGATGGATATGGGACTCCCAAAAGCTGCCCTGTGTGTGATGGAGTCAGACTGCTCTGCATGCAACCACGTGCTTTTCCTGGGCGCTGAGGTCTGGCTGCTCTTGCAGGGTTTCCCCTGGCAGAGATACAGGAAAAATTGGATAGAGCTTAGAGAACTGCCTATGAGCTGGTGGCCTGCTCTTCCCTTGGTCCACAGCCCAAGCTGGAGGCAGCCTTTGCACTGGTGGGACCTCCTGCTCAAGCAAGTACCAGTTTGGTGACTCTCCAAGGAATTCAAAACCATGGGCTGGTAAGAGGGAGGAAAAAAAG
>NW_010253208.1:0-1444 GCF_000690775.1 Eurypyga helias | reverse complement strand
TCCCTACACCCAAAGGGCTTCTGATTAGTTATTAGATTAATTTTCTCATACCACTCTACCTACAATGTATGGAGATTATTACAGGTTTTATATTAGTCAAAGCATCTTAAAAACCACTGATGAAAAAAAGACTTTGAGGCCAATTCCTAACAAGAGCTTGTGTCATCTCTAAGCTTCAATTCAACTTCCAGATGCTCTCTGAAGAAGCCAAGTATTTTAAAAAGTTTCCTAAGGTGACATAAAACTTTCCGTTTTATACATTTTACAATAAACCATATTTTTCTGCTGACCCCATGTAGAGATCTGAAACTATCAAGCAACAAGTCTGCCTATTAAAGCCCCTGTCTTTTGTTGGATATTTCACTTGCATTAACTAGGAAATTGCTCAGCCCCATTGTCGATAAGATAAATGTGTTCTCCCTGGAAAATCTTAGCAGATTTTAATAGCAGATTCCGCCTCGTAGTTTCTTGTTTCTTTCCAGATACACAGTAATGGCATCTGCTTTGAAGTTCTTTATCTCGCTTTATCCTTTATTCTTTAAGGAGCAATTTCTTGTTATTTCTTGTGCTGGAACTTGCCTTTTTGTAGAAGAAGCCTGAAAGTACAAAGAATAAAAGTGTCCAGCCTTGCAGAACTGCGAGCATCTGTCTAATAGACATGTCTGCGGTTTTCAGAAAGAGTGAAACCGTGTTTCTGCCTTTCAAGTCTCCCCAGACTGTCAGTGCATTGTGAAGCGTCGGCTCAGAACGACATCGTGGTTTTGCACTGAGTCTCTCTGGGCTCAACCCCGGGGAGGACTGAGTACTCTTGATGCGGAGCATCTGTAGCTGTAAATACCATCTGTACAGCTACTGAACATACTTCTGAGCAGCTGCCGGCAAGTAAAAACCAGACACAACTCTGTCCAAAAGCGGAATTTGAGAAGTCCATGTTTTCTACAGCAGAAATAGAGTTTTCACCAAAGCCACTGTGTTACCATTTTGTAAAAAGAAGATCCCACGGAGCCTGGGTATCCGTACAGCTGCAGGAGCACCCACCAGGAGTGCTTTCCCAGATTAGCTGTGTTCCTGTGAGCCAAGCCGGGCACACCATGGATCCACACGGAACAAGCCAGGCCACAGGGCACCAGGGGCAGGGAGCTCAGCTACACAGAGCAAAGGGGTATCAAACCCTTCGTACTCCCAAGGCCTTCTCCCAGCACACAGAGCAGAACAGAGCCACAGCCCAGGTTAAGACCAGTAGGAAGTGCGTTATGTTGGGAATGTCAGGCCTGGATTCCCCTAAGGCAACTCCGGGACACAACCCAAGAGGTTGAGTGAGAAACTTCACGTTCTGAGCATAACCCACGGGAAAATGCAGACACCCGCCAGCAGCACCGACCCACCAGCAACCCCAGCGTCCTCCGAGGTGCCATGTCACTCCCCATTGGCACAAGAGGGATCA
>NW_010253207.1:17635-21428 GCF_000690775.1 Eurypyga helias | reverse complement strand
CCTGTGTACCTATAGAAGCCCTTCTTGTTGGCCTTGGTGTCCCTGGCCAGGTTCAATTCTGTCAGGGCTTTGGCTTTCCTAACCTGACTTCTGACCTCTCCGGCAACTTCCCTGTTCTCCTCCCAGGCTCCCTGTCCCTGCTTCCACCCACTGTAGACTTCCTTTTTGTGCCTCAGTTTGTCCAGGAGCTGCTTGTTCACCCATGCATGGCGTATTACGAACACAAAGCACAGGGGAAGGAGGTGCTAGCTGATAATGGTGTGGATTTTTTAGCATAAAGATGCTTCCAGTAGTTGCATTGCTGAGATGAAACCAATACAGATAAAGTCTTAGACCATGGGGACAAAGAAAGGAAATTTCACCCTCTGTTTGCTGGATGGGCGAGTTGTTTGGAGCTGTAATGTCATGGTCTGAAAAGGTAGGAGCAGATACCTAGGAAGCACTTGCTCCTGTACCTCTCCACTTTGCATTCACAAGTGGGAGATGACAACTAAACGATCCATTTGCCATCTCACAATTCTGCCCTTGTCTTTGGAAATAACTCCCTTTTTTTGAACTGCTTGAGCCTAATTCCACATATTTGTGAGACAGGATGTGGTTTCAGGATGCCATCAGCCTTGCAGTCAGACTGTTGTTTTTAGACAGTGGGGCCTGCAGAAGTAGGGCCTCAGCCACAGTCATTCAGCAGGTCTTCCCTACTCTGTGTTCCCAGAATCAGACAACCATGTGTCAAGCAGTAAGAGGAGGGGAATGCTCGGGAATGCTTAATATGTCCTTTAGTCATGTACTGCATTTTCAACAGCATTCCTTAAAGAAATGCACAGTCTGCAGAGTGGATTCTCAAACATAAGATTATCATCTCTGGGCTACCTACACCACCATCTTCAGGTACCCAGCTTTGCTGTCTGAGAGCCCTGATGTACATCGTCTATGTAAAGAATAACTCTCCCAACACAGGGGTCCTGAGATGCCTTGAAACTGTAAGAGGTGCTTACTTCTTTCCAACAGCCATGTGGAGCTCCCTTCTCCTGACTTCACGATTCATTTACATGCCTCAGGTAGGGCGATCTGAAACAATTCTCACTTAATCAAAACTTATTCCTCCAAAATATTAAAGTCCCATCTTTCTTTCAGTAGGCCTCCAAAATTAATTACTGACACTTTCCCTGCAGGTCAAGTTTCACTGAGAAGTCTCCTTCCTGCCAGTTTATAAGCTCTAAGCCACTCTTTAAAATTCAGTGAATTATTTAAACTCCGCATAGTGAATCAATCAGATTTCAGTTTGTTTTCTTATCTGAGTATACAGAAATAAGTGAGCAATTACTTTCAGAGAGATTTTGACAGAGGCACACAAGATCCCAAGAGTCCAGAAGTGATCAATATTCTCTTTAATGCTGCATAAAAGCAGAAGTATATGTAACCCTATTTTCCTTCATCCACATTCATTTAATACATGATTTGCTGTATTTTCACAGGTCTCAAATGTTACTAATTAATATGATTATTCCTAAGCAATTTTCCGAGCACTTGCAGCTCAGTCCCATAATGACAACATTTAAAAAGTTACACACGGCACTTTTCAGAAGAGAGTATGTGGACTGCTGGCAGAGGGAATGGCTGAGGACTGGAAACCAACAACCCTTGCAGGGGTGTCTACAGTAAACCTCAGGAACACCAAGTGCTGGCCTCTTGGACAGCACTCAGCCAGCTGAAGCAGTGGCTCAGTATGTGCCCAGCACCTCAGGGGACAAAGACTTCACGGTGAGAAGGTACCCCAGGTGAGACTGACTGTCTCTGTGTGGGTGCAAGAGATGTGGACTCGTGAGGGGGACGAAGACCTGAGTTTCAGAGTGTTACAGACTCTGGACAAACCTCTGGGGAAGCAGGACTTGAGGGTTCACATCTACCCCCTGCAGAGAGAGGGGGGGGACAGGCCTGCCGTGCCCAGTGTGCAAGTGTGGGTCTCGAGCAGAGGGAGATGTATAGCTCATCAGATCTAACACATGATCCTAAGTGTTGAATCATCTCTGCTCTAGAAGCTGGCAATGGTAATATTTACCTATGATTTACCCGAAATACATCTTTGAAACATATACACCTTTGAAGCTTAGGTATTAGAAAGACATTTTAAATTCAGACCTTGCTGAGAAAAAAATAGGAGAAAAAATTTCCATGCAAAGTCCAACATATATTTACACGCATGTGAGCTATTATCTACTAGACTCAGGTTAATAAGACAGACAAACATAAGATGTCAAATTTGAAATATAACATTCACAGATTTGTATTAAGCCCAGAAGTGTTGCTTTTGCAAAATCAGATTAAGTTGAAAGTACTGTAAACAATTTTAATAATGCATTTTATTGTAGTACACATATTAAAATGAAATTTATTCTAAATAGTGTCTTATAATTCCCTGTAAAATCCTAAATAAAAATTAAAAATTAATTACCTGCAGTAGTCTCCTTGTTTAGCTACCTGGGCCAATGAGAACAGACAGTCGATAGTTGCTAGGTGACCAATCGCTTTAGACACAGGGTGATAATGTTCACTAAAATGGCTATACCAAAACAGGGAAAAATAACAGGGAAAAAAGAGAAAAAAAATTCATACAGATACAAATGTACAGTCAAAATATACCCCATTCATGCTTCTCACAGGGCTCCCATGGTCTTTGAATGACTCTGAATTCAAATCTCCCAGCACTGTATTAACTTACAATATGAGGACACAATATTAAGCAAGATGGACCTCATGCTTCCATTGTAACAGTGAATTATTTTTAAGCACAAAATGTAGGAAAAATGAAATTCATTAGTTAGCATATAAAGGATCTGCAGTTGACCCGTGCTGCCTAAATGAGGTCTATAAAAATGCCACTGTTTATCACAGTGGAAACCCAACTGCCAATTCACTTCAATCACCAGTTACAGTCAAAAAACTCCACCCTAAAAGTGCCCAAAATCTACAGTTTCAATAAAATATACTATCTACAACAGAAAAATTAGGAATTCATTTTCCGTTTATTGTACTGCTTCCCCCAGTACAATAGTGACCTTACTAGGAGAACACAGTTTTAAGCACATTTCATCCTCTTAATCCTCAAGAATTTCTTTTTTTTCCTCTCCTAGTCTCAAAGATACAACATGGAATGTAAAAGCAGTAGGGGAGCAGAATTTGATAAACAAGTAAATAAACAGACAGGTGGGGAATAGGAGCCCTTTCCTACACACACACCTTTCCTTGTGGTACACCGCTATCATACAAGGCTATTGAATGAACATGAAAAGCAGCAGATCTGTGAAGAAACATTAAAATAGGCTACTCAAACTTACATGTCTAATACAGCAACAAAAACTTATTGCTATCAGTTATGTCCAGTGAAACAACTTCAGAAGGAACTTGTTAAGTTTTTGCAGCAGAGAAAAAGCACAAATGAAAGCGAGACAATTATCACTGCATGACACGAGGAACAATTTCAGGGACTCTGTAACTTATCGAAGTAAAAAAAAACCCAAACAACTGATAACCAGACACCTGAAAAAACAAAGGGATTCAGAAGTTTGAGAAATAGTTTTAAACACGTTTTTTAAAGATCCTTTGGCTAAGTAATCAAAAGACTTCATTCAAAACTCCAATTTGAGACAAACAGATCTTCCATGACAGCTGTGAGGGACAGTAACACTCCCATTCCTTTACACAGCTTTTTAGCATACAAAATCATAAAATCATAGAATCACAGAATGGTTTGGGTTGGAAGGGACCTTAAAGATCATCTAGTTCCAACCCCCTG
>NW_010253207.1:11844-17363 GCF_000690775.1 Eurypyga helias | reverse complement strand
CTCTTCTCCAGGCGGAACAAGCCCACCTCTCTCAGCCTGTCCCCATAGCAGAGGGGCTCCAGCGCTCTGAGCATCTTTGTGGCCTCCTCTGGGCTCCATCCAACCGGTCTATATCCTTCTGATGTTGGGGGTCCTGGATGCAGCACTGCAGGTGGGGTCTCAAGAGAGCACACTAGAGGGGGACAGTAGGGCTATGGAGAATCACACTCACCCAAGTGACTGCCCACACACACTGAACATTCCTAACTCCAAAACTGCAAGTAGCACTGCAACTGCACTTAATTCTTTTTTATTTCCTTTATTTTTTTTGCTTAGTAGTGGCTTAGTAGTGAAGCCATGCTCTATTTCAATTAATATTAACAGTGACTTTCGTTAGCTTGTATAATAAATTCTTTTTTTAATCTCACATTATTCTTCAGTAATACAAGTAACTAGATTCAGTTTCACTTAGAGTCAGTCGCACTTTAAGGTTCTTAATGCTGTGATATTAGTTTTCAAATTTTGAGACCCACTTTATATATTTAATAGTGTATTTTCATCAGAATTTTAAAATCTAGAGAAGTCACAACTAGACTCAGCCTGAAAAGGTCTTGGCTTCAAATGCTCTAAGTTAAAGAACAGTATTTTAATTGACTATCTTTAAAGTTGTTATGGTGAAAAAAAAAAAAAAAAAAGTTTATAATACAGTTAAGATAAACATCTTTCTTTTTCTGTTCTTATAGCAATAATAATAAAAAAATAAAATACAGTGGTAAAAACTGACTGTTTTATAAACTTACTCTAAAAAATTTAGCCATTCAGCACTGCAGTCAAGGACTAGCTGCTCCCGGAGCTGATTCAGATGTCTGTAATTTTCTATAATAAAAGGAGAGTGGAAACGGCTGACAGCTTTTGTGCTGGAAGACAGAGAAAAGCCAAATAGGAAATCAAGGTTACTAAGCAATCAGTTACACCATCTACATGCAAAATTGGACTAGTCTTCTTAATCTCTGTGAGCCTTGAAAATGGATGTTAAAAAAAAAATGTTATTTTACTGTGGTACCAAATTCTGTTGATTCCAGAAATCTTTACTGTGAATAAAGTGACCAGTTACTGCACCACTGCCCATTCGGAAGGCTTTAAAAAATGTTTTTCACAATGTAGCACATATCACTGAAGATCATGTATTTCACAAAATTCTGTTCAGCAATACGCTGCACAAATGGACGACTTTTCTGAGACTGATTGCATTCAATGAACTCCAAGAAAAAAAAAATAATTTTAAAGAGGAAAACTTCATAGGCCTGAGATAAACTTAGTAAATCCACACTATCTTGTACAGAAACTAGTTTTCATTTGTGGAATTTGTTATTTATTTATAGATTTTCATTAAGGACTCAGATTGGCATTCTTTTACAAAATCCAAGTTAGCTGTAATTTATTCTTCATCATCTTAATTCTGTTTAATCTGTGCACTTTTATTACTGAATTCTTGCATAAGTGAATAGAACCTCACTTCAGAGCTCACCCTGATTATGCTTATTTCTGGTGCAAGATGTCTGTGCTCACACATTAGAACATCATTCAACATGTTATATAATAAAACAAATGACTGAAAGGAAAAAAAAAGCCAACTACATAATTCAGTCTATTTCTATTTCACATAGTGAAATCCAAAACTATCTAAAATCATGCTTAGCTAAGTACCAAAGCAAGCAAAGCTTGTCTGCATGAATAAGTAAAATGACATTTTCAATACACTAAACTTACTGAGACACACAGATATTTGCACCGCTACCTTTACCTTTCTGAACAAAATAAGAACAATCAAAATTTTATGAAATACTTGCACCTACAAACTATAGGCACAACCGAATCAAGCCCATAGTTTTGACACCAGTACATGTACTTTTAAAGATTAAGCAAGTAATGTAGGTGCTCTAAGGATCTACCATGTAAAACCAAAAGTTTTAAGAACTCCAGTTTTTCAGTTTATCTTCGTTAGATTTTAAGCAAAAATTACTATGGCAAAAAATTAACATAACAATTTTGGTTGGTTTTAAGTTAAAAAAAAACAAACACAAACACATGCAGCAATAAGAATGTTTATGTAGTTAGTTCTAATAAAATGCCACTTTTTTCTTATATATTAAAATAGAACAAAAGCTCAAAGACATTTAACATACCTACTAATCATAACCCAGTCAGATGGCACAGATGATTTCTGGGAATTCTTGACTTCTACCATGAACTAAAATAAAAAAGAAACCTAACATTACACATCTTGGGAAGTTAGAGGAAGACTGAAGAAATAAAATCATCAAATATCAAGACATCTCCATGCATCAGAGGAAAATCATATTCACCCTTAAGAGATTGAGCAGATCAGAAGCTAGTGTTCTTTTTCCCCCAGAAGTGAGGGGTATAATATATACATTTTCTGCCAAAAAACAACTCTTATCCTGAGCTGTTCTTGTGCCCTAGCAAGCTGCTGCCTCATCTCTGCCCTTCACTTGGTAGGATGGTTTCCTCCACCCGCTAACACGCTCTCCTCACATCCCTCGTATCAAGCCAAAACCAAACTAAAGCTAGTACATCAGTCTTGCATAGCTGATCTGACCAGCTCTCATAGACAATTCAGCATTTCCATGGACTCGATACTACATAGCACCTGTACTGAGGCTACTCCTCATCAGTGAGATTCACCGTCCTGCCTAGGGATCAGCAATTCATACTGTGCCATAGTTACCTGTAATATTTCACAGACAAGAGCTCAAATCTCAAATGTTAGCAGTGTACCAACACTACCTGGCTTCAAGTTTGGATTGGCTTGGGGTCAGAAAGGGAATGACAGGGAAACCAGCAAGAGACTCAGTGCAGTGAAATTTACACGATTAGTTTATTGCAGTATTTTATACGATTCCTGTTAGCTATCTTTATAACACCAGCCTGACGTCCCACATGCCAAATAATTTAGGCATTCTCAAATAGAAGAATTCAGCTGGAAAATAAATTTCTAGCAGAGATCAGATTAACCCAGAATCTGATCACCTTTACAGAAAACCATGAGACACTCATCTGACACAGCTTTTCCATTCATGTTAGTAAGATTTAGACAAAGCCTTCCACACCTCACCAGAATAGCCAGCAACCTCCTTCAAGTACAAACAAGAATAATAATCCTAACATGAGCATAAGACTCCAGCAAGCATATATTGCACTAATTCTTAATTTATCTAAGGCACCTTGAAAACATTTGGTACTGTAAAAACCCTGAAATTGCATAATACACATGAGACAAAAAGACTGAAAAAGAGTAGAAGCAGAGATCTGCAAAGATCTGAAAACGAGTCGCCTGCTGCTGCCACTAGTGGTGTTGCTGATGTGCTCCCATTACATCTTTTTCTGACTTTCATCTTGAAACAATTTAATATGCTGTGTTTAGGAAAGGAAGAAAGAAAATAATACCACAGTTGTGTCTATGCTGGATGACTAACTGAACTCAAAACACTCTAAATTAACAGAGCCAGTTCACTTGACTGGTTTGTTCGTGTGGCTAGTGAGAAACAAGCAGAGAGGTTGCAATCATCTTCAAAACAACAAAAGCATTTGCTTTTCCATCCTTTAATTCTTAGCCCTATTGGATAAATAATTGCAGCATTAAATAAACTGGGCCCAAAGCACTGCTTATGCCATGCAGGAAGCAAACATTTGCCAAATGTAGCAATTTGTCTCTAAATCCTGCCTGAAACAAACAGCAATGCTATCGCTATCTGGACAGCTTTCTGTCCTGTTTAGTGCACACTATGAACTACATTAGAGGTCTGGAAACAGAAGATAAGATAGATAGGGGTGTAACCTCATATTTTGGAAAAGGTATGTGTCAACTGGATCTTCATCAGAATTGTAACAGGAACTTAACAAATGTTAAGTTAATAAACTGTGGGCTGACTGAAAATCTAACCATGTATTCATGAGTTTGGGAGCACACAAGAAGGAGCAAATAGTTTGATTTTTTTCTTCCTCCCCCTCCAACAAAACCTTCTCTCTGAACAGATGTTCGGAGTGGGGACATACATAGGAAAAGTTTCCTGGCAGCTTCTGTGTCTTCCAGGGCTAGCAAACTATAAACCTGCTTCTGGCCCAGGTCTGTTGTAAAGAAGTTTTTGAATACTACAGAGTGCTACAATGACATAAACAGAATATACCATACAGATCTGAGGAAGAAAGACCTCAACCCCAAGACCCTTGTTATGCCTATGCTCAGCTCCTCCCACACAATTCCCTCTCCACAACTTCCATTCCTTTAGTGTCTTTCCTTTCCTCACTGACCATCTTCTCTAACCATTCTTTTACTGCCTCTTTTGATGTCTCTGAAACATTCACACCAGCTGTAATAAAATAACAGATAGCCTTAACGTCTGCAGCTCCTTTCATGAATTTACTGAGACAGACCTCTTTGTCTGCAATGGTTTCTAGTCGTCCTCTGCTACAAAGGCTTCCTCTCTTAAACACGTGTGCAGTGACTGCTGGTTTCTGAAACTTCGCTGCCCAGTTCACATCTGACTGCTTCTTTAGATGTTCTCTTTCACCAATTCTTCTCTTCTTTCCTTCACACATGTTATCATCCACCTCTTAGACCAGCCTGTCTCAGAGAAACCTTTCAAATCCTGGCTCTTCCCTTCCTCACACAGTACTCAAAACACACTCTTCCACATCTCCTCTTGGACTTTCATGCTGACAGCCTACCAACTCTTCAGCCACACATTTCCTCTTCTCAACCTCACCATCAAAAGAAATACCCACCCGAGGCCTCCACCAAATGCTGCTCTCTCTAATTCACCCCGTCCCACCTTTTCTCTTTCTGTCAGCATTGCCTGTCTGCTCCCGGGTCTCGTCTCAGCTTCCTAGGCCCTCCATGTGACAGGGCGCTGCTTCCAGCTCCTGACTTCCCTGTCCTCACCAATTTGTGTCTTTTACTCCCAACTCTCATTCAGTTTCCTAACTCCTTCTATTTCCCAATTTTCTGTGGAGTTTTCCCCAGCCTTCCTACTCTCAGTTCCCAAAGGACAATGCTGAACAGCTCTACCTCACTGCTCCTTTCAGTTCCCCCACAAATCTGGCAGAATCTGTCATCTCTTTGAGGTTTTTTTTTTGCACTGAACTTCTCAGCTCGCTGGAGCAGGGCCTGCCCACACTCGCACAGCATCTAGCAAACACAAGCTCCAGTCTGCAACCACCGTTTCTAAGAACTGAAAGTAAAATAACATTTATCATTCTTTAATACCGTTCCTCTTCTCTCCCATCTTTCAAATTACAATCTTAATCAGTACTTACAAAGCATTGTACTGTTCTTCAAATTAACCTAATGCTGTGCTTCCTGGTTCTCTGAGAGTATTTCAGCACTTAATAGACACATAATTAACCTTGGAAGTATGCAAGTGTTTTTACATATACAGAAAAGTAAAGCATTACTGAACCAAATTCAACTGCACAGCGTTTTTATTATTTAAATCACTAAAGTAATTGACATAACGAAT
>NW_010253207.1:0-11823 GCF_000690775.1 Eurypyga helias | reverse complement strand
TTAAAGCTGTACAAAAGATTACAGTCAAATGACCTCATCAAGTATCACACTAAATTAAAGAGAGTTCTAGTTAAGCCTAACTTTAAAGCTACTTCCTAGACAATGAAGAGTACAGCCAGACATAATAGACAACATATTACCTCTTGACCACAAACTGTAACATACTCTGCAGAAGGATTCTTAATCTGTTTACGAATATCCGGCAGATGCAATTGGATTTTAGAAAGCACATCCAGGATCTCTTCCTTTCTCTTTCTGATGACAGGGAAGTCTGTAAGGTCCTTGAACAATTGGGTTTTATCTCCAGCCCTGTTCATAAGAAGCATAAGATAAAATAAGGGTAAAACCAAAGACATGTACCCCAATCCTACTGGCTGCATCCATATTTTTATTTGTTATTCTCATTTGTTTTAACGCTAGCTCTATTCCCCTCCAACTACAACTTTTGTAACTTGGTCACAGTACAGCACAGTTACCAAACGCTACCACACTCACTACATAAATAGAAAGGCACTTTGTATAGGAACTCTAAGAGGCTACACCAAGATACCCCCCAGTGTATTCAAAGACAATCTATTCCTGTTCCTTTATACTCTATCGCATTACACTCGTTCTTCCATACCACACCCTGCTGACTCGGTGTTTTTGTTGTCACTGAATGTGCATCCTGCAGCTTTCCATTTGTCTACCCTCAGTCAAGCAGAGCAAGAAAAGGAACTACAAGAAAGATCATTCTCTTCTGTCTCAGTCTGTATTTCTGGAATGCAATTGTTGCCCCAACCTGCAGCATCCCAAGTGCCAACATCACCATCATGATTAAATGTGAAGCTGTAGATAATTTCTGCATAATATTAGCACAAATTATTGACATATTTAGAATTCGGCCAAGTTTTGGCAGATTTTCATGAGGACTGCAAAGAAAAATCCCTCCCACAAGGCCTCCATCAAAACAGACTGTCATCCAGAGCTTCTCTGAGTAACTTCCTTCTTTTCTCAAGAAAAGATTAATCAGAGCAGTTTTAATACACGAAAACAATGCTCTTTTCTAGTCTCAGTGTCAGAAAATGACAGAATTGTTTTGGCTGAACTATCTCAGATCAGGATTGAAACCTGAAAAAGACAATGTCATTCAAATATTTAAAATGGGGAAGCTGAACAAGCTAATAAAAATATGTTTGTCATCAAAAATAACAAAAATTTAACTTAGCCTAATAACTATCAGGCAAACAATAAAAAGTAGTGCAATCAGCCCTAAGTTAATTCCAATATATATCTGTATTTTAGAGCAAATATAAAACTGTAACAGTTAATTACACAATTAGCCTGAAATCTAATATTTGGAGAGCAAGTAATTAGCAAACTCTGAGTAATAAAACATGGAAGTAATAAGAAGTCTAATATTCTACCTGTTTCGATACACCTTTGCCTGAAAATGAAACTGCAACTGGAGCCAGTGACCAGACAGGTAACACAAAGCTATGCTTGGATTTTACATTACATGGACGTAGTTATTATATAAGTGACAGTAAAGACGCCTTTTTAAAATATAGTACTATTTTTTAGAAAAAAATTTCTGCTAATTAAACCTGTTTCTATGGGAATACATGGAAAAAAAGATTGTTAGTAGCCAGCGGCTGACTGTGAAGACTGTCACTGCTATGTTATGCGTAACAAAAATTTGAAAGTTGACAGTTTTAAAAAAAAGATGTATAAACTGCAAAATCTCAAATGCTCCTGGAGCAGAGGGATAATTTTGAAAACCACTACATAGAATGGTTTGGGTTGGAAGGGACCTTAAAGATCATCTAGTTCCAACCCCCCTGCCATGGGCAGGGACACCTTCCACTAGACCAGGTTGCTCAAAGCCACATCCAGCCTGGCCTTGAACACTTCCAGCGATGGGGCATCCACAGCTTCTCTGGGCAACCTGTTCCAGTGCCTCACCACCCTCTCTGGGAAGAACTTCTTCCTGATACCCAACTTAAACCTCCCCACTTTCAATTTAAACCCATCACCCTTGTCCTTTCACTACAGGCCCTTGTAAAAAGTCCCCCCCAGCTTCCTTGTAGCCCCTTCAGGTACTGTTGGGTACTGAAAGGTGCTCTAAGGTCTCCCCAGAGCCTTCTCTTCTCCAGGCTGAACAAGCCCAACTCTCTCAGCCTGTCCCCATAGCAGAGGTGCTCCAGCCCTCTGAGCATCTTTGTTGGCTCCTCTGAACTCGCTCCAACAAGTGAAACATGTCTTTATCCACAAAAAAATTCATTATTTTATCCACACCACATAATAAAATTAACACACGATGCAGTATACATATGTGTGCGCAAGGCAGGGGGTGTGTGTATGCATACACATAGTCATCATAATTTCGATGAAAGATAGATTTTTGAGTACAAATAAGATTGCAACACAGGTTTGACATATATAAAGGCCAAAACATGTTATTTTAATGATCTTGCACAAATACAAATGAAATACATGCATTCTGCAGATCAATGATAGCTTCTACTTATACTATTGTATCTTATTTTTCTATACTGTTCTAGCCATCATCGACACAGTGACAGCAAACCCCCATATTTTAAACCCACCTACAGTAAATCTGGTATAATTAAGATACAGCTTGTTTTTTCATAACCTGCTACAACTATAACTGGATACCATGCATCAGCAGAAATCTCATAATCCCACATGTCCGACAGGCATACAAGTATTTCTACTCTTCTCAACTTCTAAATTTACACACCTTGCATCTGTGTCTAATTCAGAAGCAAACAAAGCAATCTCTAGGCTCTAAAAGAGTAAATTAGGTGCTTATTTTTAGTCTGTTTTGAAAATAAGAGATTAAGACTATACTTCTCCAATGTAACTACACATTTAATTATATACTAATCTTTCATCGGAGAATCTATAGGTATACTACAGTCAATTACATCTCATAGTGTTACACATGAGGAAATTCTCAAAGTTAAAGGGAACTTGCTTATAGCAGGGAACTTTAAGACGACCTGGATATAAAGCTGGATGGCACTCATTTTGTGTTCAGAATGTTCTCTCAACATGTTGTGTAAACAAAAATGACACTGAAAGGACACCAAAAACCTGCAAAGTCAAGTGCTCAGAAAGGTTGAGTGTCCAAGAGAGACAGAATGCCCCTGTGCCCAGCACCATAAGTAAAACATTTTGAGAGTATTTTATACTGCTTTTTTTCTGGAAGACACTGACTTTTACTGTCTGCAAGGTATTCCTCCTAAATCCTGTCCCCTGACAGGATTTTTTTATACATCACTCTCTTACTGAATTCATGTTCTTCCTCTACTATTCTGCATCTTAAGCCTCCTTTCTGTCATATTCTTCCTGTGGCTAAAATGAGGACCTAAGGGTAACAAAGGAGACAGCAGTTCTTCAGAAGAAACTGCACACAACAAATTACTTAAAAGACCCTCTTCCTTGTAACGTATATTCATTCCAATTTAGCATCTTCTTCCTTTGTCTACGTTTTTCCTCTTGGACCAGTGAGGGACAGAATTAAGACAAAGAGGGGCAGACAGCCTCTGTACTTTGAGCTCACCTCTCTAAGACTGATCACAACCAGAGCCTGGATTAAGTGCTTATTTGGTCATTCTCTAGAGGGAGTCCCTGAACAGGGCAGCAACCCCAGGAACACTGTGATGGGGGTACAAATCACATAGGCTAGATGGAATCTTCAGAGCTATTAAACTTCATATTCTCTGTCATTAGTGAGCATGTAAACATACTTTTTTAAAAGGATGATGGAAACCCAAATCTTTGATGAATTGTTCACAAAAACAACCCAACAAGTAAAAGGCATATTCCTGACAGTAGAGCAGCCACTCTCCTGAAGGTCAGGTCTCTCTTCAAAAGGAATAGATACTCAATTTAAAAAAATAATTTAAATTCATTAAACAAATTAACATGAGTAAAACATATTTTGCTCTAAATTCATTCCACAAAACAGCTGAGAAACTTTAAAAATTATTCAGCCTGCAGCAGACACCCACTAGGCAAAGTACCAGCTTGCCTTGTTTAACTTTTAAAAAAGAACACAAGTTTTAGAGAACAACTTCTGCTTTAACTATAAGCAACCTCTACATACATAAATATAAGCCCCAAAATATAAAGCTAAGGTGTATTAAAGCAAGATGCATAATTCACATAACCGAATTTAGTCAGAAAGCCTACGAGGCACAGAAGATTAATCTATTCTTTCTACTTACTTGGCTGCCTCTTCATTAAGGATCTTCAAATAATGCTTTACTGGGGAAAGAAGTTCTGGGATTTCCAACAGTGCATTTTGTAACAGGTGACTTTTCACATGAGAATGTATGGCTGGAATAAGAGCTTGAATTTCCAAGTCCAGACGAGACAGGGTGCTGACTATCAAGAAAAACTCTTGGGTTGAGCACTGAGAAGAAAAGCAATGTCTGAATCATTACAATGTACTGTACTTTCATTAAATCGCACAGGGTTTTTTGCTTTTTGAGAATGACACAAAATACAGTTAAAATGTACGGACTGTAACACAACCGCATAATCTTTGGACATTCACAAGGTTAATAAACTGTTTTAACCACTGCTGTCAAGAATCAGTCAAGGGCTGATCTCTATTATACCTGTTGCTGGATGGAGATGTGTAACACATATGCAGTAGACACACAGCAGAAAAATGGGCTAATAATGTGCAAACAGCAAAAAAGCAGGTTGAGTAATTTTATACAAGAGTACCGCAACTTGTCCATATGGGCCTGTAGATAATATATGTGCTGTTATCTTAATCCCCAGGGCTGCTGCACTGGCAAGAGCGGGTTTGGAAAGACAAGGTCAGGCACAGAGACGGACAGTCTTGGAATAAGAACACAGAAAAGAAGAAAAAAAACCACCAAAAGAGAAAACCAGCAGTCACTGCTTATAGTGCATGTAGCTATTGGCAGCTTCAGCCTCTGCCAGCTATTCCCAGGTTTATGTGATGGGGAGACTAAGGGAACACACTAACCCAGCCTTTGTTATTGATCCACTATGGAGATATGATTTTTCTGTCTCTTTTAGGCAGGTAGCCAGGGTATCATCGATAGGGAATCTCCCAGATTGGAGCCAATAGCACACAACACTTTCAGCGCTTGCTTCATCATATCCACAGAGTAGGAGCATATCGGTTCCCTCAACACAGCTTCTCACCAAAAGCAGTGACTTGCAGAAGAGAAACACTTTCTCTCTCTCTTAACCATTAACATTACTTCTGATGCAGCTCAAATATTTTGCTGTTGGGTTCTGGACACTTCAGCTTTTCAAGTCAGGGTTGTCCCATTCAACTCTCAAGTTAGCTAACGTACTCATGTCCCACCTACGAATTAGGAAATATTGATTCTGAAATGTTCTTTACAGAAGTAAGTTTGCATTTTTGTTACACCCTATTTGCATACCAAATGGAAACCTGGTCCTATGAGACACTTAATGCCTTCAAACCCTGTTGAATTCAGTGGCATTCCAGGACATTTCCGTTTCAGAGGGTTTAAAAAAAGTTGTTCGTAAATAATTATGCTAATAATTTTTCATATTTTACTGATCTGTAGAAAGCTTGCTTCTTCAGTCTTCTGAAATTCTCCCATTGGTCAACTGGCAACACTAAAAAAATCAGTTTATTTTCCTCACCTGAGGATGCAAGGAAAGGGGTAGGATATAGTGAATGCTTCCACTGTACATATTCTATGTATGAATATTTGTTCCACTCTTCTCTTCCTACATTTTTTCTCTCTCCTACCCAGACAACATATAGTCTAGGATTTAATTTCTCATCAGTATTTTGTGGTGATCAGCACAACACTGATTACAGAACACGTAAGGCTTCAGTGAATCACTATTTCATAAAACGCACCTACATTTTCATTTTGCCATCCCTTCCCTTGCAACTTGTCCCCAGAGGTAAACTTCTGTTTCTCCTTCCTTCCCACACCCTTATGCAAGAACAAAGACAATTCTCTCATCTCTTACTGTAGTTATTTCTGTACTGTAGTACTGAATAACTGTAGTTATTTCTCCAAAATAACTTCTGGACCTGAACATGGAAGAAAGTATTGACAAAAAAGCTGGGCTGGACAGGAACATTTTCTCTCCCTCCCCACATATGTAAACCCTAAAATAAATTTGCTCAGAAATGCCTACTAGCCCTTCAGCACATGAAGACTGTCTAAACACAACCTTCTGAAAACCATAAAAGAAATAAATCAAGGTACGTTCCAGTTTATAGCCTTACCCTCTTCTCATTAAATACGTGTCACTGCTGTGACCAGTAATGCTAGTCTGGTCTCCGTGCTGTATGAACACAGAATAAAGACACACAGAAACCTGGAGCCTTGGCAATCTACTACAAACACAGGAAGTTTTAAGTGACATACAACAAGAAGGCTGGGAAGAAAAAAATTTTTAAGTTTAATTGCTGTGTTCACTGATTTAGTCTATTGTAAAAGTTATATTAAACAAAAATAATTTTTAAAAAATTCATGGCCATTTAAAATGTATTCAGTTACATGAGTAAGTAAATGTAACGGAAATTACCATAAAGCCAGGATCTGTTAGATACTCTGCAACTAACCCAAAGCGTGGCTGTGTGCTGATGAACTGAACTTGTCGTACCAAACAGGCATACTTGACTGAAGGAATATGCAATTTAACCATGGTATTTCATGACATTCAGGATAGCCAGGGAGATTACATTCTGAATGTTTCTGGAAAACCTATGTTCATCTTTGTTTCAGATCTGTGGAAATTATGGATAGAAGAGACCCATTAGGTGGTTTCCCTGCAACTGCTCAATTCTTCTGCATGAGTTTTTCTTTTTTTCTACTGTCGGGCCCTTATATTCCAAGCAACTATATGCTTACCACTTCCTTTCAGAAACTAATCTGTAAAGCAGTAAGTGTCATCATGTAAAAATTTCATCCAATAGCCTAAATTTCCCTTGCATTAAATTAATCCCCATATCTCTAGTTTTACTCTTTTGTATTATACTAACTCAACTCCCTCTTTGCTGTTAACACTCTTCAAGTATCTCTAAACCTTCTGTTCTCCTTAAACCATCCATTTAACCAAACTATAATCTTTTACTCTTTCTTCATAAACAATAGATTATTCAGCTTCATGAAAACTTTGATTCTCTCCTGCGCTTGCTGCAATTCATCAACATCTTTCTGATAATCTGGAACTTACTTCTTATACCTTGTAAAAGCTCTGACAACAAAATAATACAAAATAATAAAGCAGTAAATCTGTCAATGGCATCTGAAGTCGAAAGCACAAAGGAAAGGTCTGAAAGACTGAACAAATGAGAAATCCAGGCTTGGACTCAAAGTAAAATACAGTATGACTGACTGCATCATGATCATCAACCTTGATGCAGATAAAGGATACAATTCTGCAAGACCTCCCTGACTACAGAATGTGCTCAAGGAGGCAAAGGCTGAAGCCCTGCCACGCAAAACTACAAAGTAGGTCCCTGACAGTATTCAGTGATCCCTAGGAAAATAATGTCCAGAAAAGAAGAATTAGCAAATACAGGCAGCATGAAATACATCATTTGAACAGGTGGTGTTTATTTGGTGTTTTTTTTGTTATATTTTTCTTTAAAAAAAGAAACCAAAGGGGGACTCAATTAGTACACTATCTATATAAAGGTAGGAAAAGGAAAAGATTTAAAAAATACGTAAGAACACCTGTCTGAGGTGCAAGGGTGGTAAGGCTGGTAAAGCTGAGGGCTCGGTAAGGGGAGGAAGCTAGATTTCAAGCCAGGGTCATCTATAAGAGAATCATTGGGGTGGGGGGGAGGGAGGGAAGCGCAGAAAACACAAGCTTGGTCATGTACAAAAGACACTGTGAACAACCCTGAAAGTTATCATGAGATTTCTCAAAGGATGCTTAATGAACATGCTGAAGCTTCTCACAGCAACTCTGATATCCCACACACCATAATAGATGCATAACGACTTAAACCCTATTTGATTCTACCGTGAGCTGCCGTCCACAGAACTCTTGGAGAATGAGAAATCCAGCATGCTTTACTGCAAACAACTTTGCTAAACACAACACTCCCATGAAAGAGGGTGAATATACCCCTTTTGTGCTTATTCAGAATATTACTGTTTCCCCTGGCTTGATTTTAGTAACACTGCAGGAGTTTGCATCTAAAATTTAATGGCTCCACTGCAGAAATTATTTACTAAGCAAACAGATAACTTGGAACACATGCTTAAAAACAATTCTGAAAAGCTGGGCTCCATTAAAGTGGGATTGATTCCATTTAAGTCCTAAGTAACTTTACTGAAGATATATAAATGTGATATAAATTAGAAGCTTTTAAAATACAGTAAAAATGGTTTGAAGCAGGAATTGCATTCATGGAAAATTCTCACAAGCTGATTCAATGCTATTTTTTTAAGTTTAATTCTGAAATGTTGACAGTGATGGCTACAGCTTCTCTGGCACTAGAAAAATAACTTAGGAGTTGACAGTGATGCCAAACAAAGTTTCAACCAGTGGTTTTATCAAACAGTAGTGAAAATGGTGTGGCTGCCACCAAGAAGAATGCATGCAAGATGCACAGCAGTATGCCAGGTCTAACACCTTTTCAACAACACTGAAAGCAATTTAGCCTTGTTTGCATTAGTGGAATTGTTTCCAACAGGTCTAAAAGACAGCGACAGAGACACCCACAGCTGACAGCCATTGACCACTCCAAGTTAAAAGCATTTCCAATTAAAAAAAAAAAAAAAAAAAAGGTAGTTGAAATGCAGCACACATTTATCACTTCCTTATGACCGTAATCACTACCTTTATGTTTTTAGTACAGTCAGCATACTATTCTTGGTTTAGGAAAAACAAAGTATTTCATTTTAAGGTTACTATGTCCCCTTGTTATGACTCTATTTATATTAATTAGCTGAACAAGAAAAATTTGCTCAAATCAGTATTTAGGGCAGCAAATCCAAGAATATCTGTGATGCAAATTCTTTAAAAGACTAAAAGCACAGTATATGCAGGACGAACACACTGCTACCATAGAAGAAAAAGTGTAAAAAATTTAAGGTGTGTTAGCTGAAGTCAGTAATTTATTATGCTACAGGAGGAATTTATTTTAAACATTTTATACAAACAGTAACTAAGTTCCTGAGTATATAAAACAGCTATTCATTTCATGAAGGCAAAAAAAGATAAGCAACATCTTTGTCTGAACCTTCTGAAAGTCACACCATCTTCAATGAAGTATCAAACATACCTTCCAGGGTAGGGCATATTTTCAGCACCATTCTGGCTGACAAGGTTATGTCAAATATTTTTAAACAGTTAACACCAAGCTGAGCAGCATCCTACTCCTCTTAGGAGTCTGAGTATGACAATAAAGCAGTGAAGTGTTCACTTGAAAACTGAAACACAAATCCCACAAGGAGGCTGTCGGCAGCCAAGCAGCAAATACCCCCCTTCCAGCACCCTGCCTGCTTTATTTTGCACAGGTGAGCAGCCTGGTAAGTGGGCAATGAAGTTTTGGAGACCTGAACAGGTTTTCCCAGCTGCAGAAACATGAAGAACTCCAAGTGAGGGAGAGCTTATGGTTGAAGTTAGGAGCAGAACAAACTGAGATGACATTTTACTACATGCCCTGGTAAGATTTGATTATTGACCTCAGTCCTTGTGTAGGAGATCAGTGAAGCAGCTTCACATTAATGTGTGCTATAAATTCAATGACCATTTGTTATGATGATTCCTGTCCACTTTGGTGACTGAGCTTAAGTAAAAAAAACAATGTTTATTGAACAAATTACAAATAAGACAAACATTTATGGATCAAGCCTGTATAAATATTTACCTTCTGAAAACACACTGCATGAAACCAGCAAACAATATCAGGATCACCCTGTAGGACATGTGTCTGAAAGTACTGATGGCATGTTTACTCTGTACTGGTTTTTAGACCTATCCAAGCTTAGGTCTCTGACCACACTCTTGCTATTCTGTGTGCTCCAAGCCAACGCTAAACAGTCATTACTTCAGCTGAGACAAAAAGTAGGGTCCTACCATTCATATTTCCCACTGTCCTGAGACACAGATCACAAAAGGAAATGCACACGCCCTAAATTTTGTTCTGTTGTGTGGTGGGTCTCTCCAGGGGCTAGAGGGTACGGCTGAACTGGTTATGGAAAACACAGAGCTAATGTGTCTTCCAGCAAAATCTAATCCTGCATCAGCTCCAGGCACTACCTAGACAAAACTCTTGACAATTCCTTGTTTCTCAGTTTCCTTTTGAAGTCAACTCCTGAACGCTACCCAGAAGTCTTCAAACAGTTCATCTCCAGCCATCTGTCTCTTGCCACAGTGAAGGGTGAGGCCATTCGGCTGTTGACAGAGTTTCTGCCTGGTAAGATGTCAGGTGCTGGAGCTACAGGCACCAACAGGAACAACGAGTCCTTGTATTAATTCTACTTTCCATAGCAACAGTAACATTGCTCTCATCTCCTTAACCAAACTCAGGGCTGGTAATACGACCTCCAAGGTAATAACTAATTCCCAGGAAAAGGATACTGTTCTAATTCCAGACTGCTCATAGCTGGGGGTAGATCAGCAATAGGTTTTGGGGTAATGGGAACTTGTGGAGGGTCAGATTAACAACAGCCAATTTAAATGATGCCACCGGATAAAAAAATAATTAGCAGACTTATTTTTTAAAAAAATTAACAGGCAGAGCAGGAAAATATACAATGATGTTATTTACCAGAAGAGCTCCCATTAGGATGCTTTGACCTGCAAAGTCAGTTCCAAAAAAAGGGCATAGGGAATTTTTTTTTCCCCTTGTCTACTTCAGAGGTTACTGGTGCAAAGTGCATTGCACAACAAAGTCCTGCATTGGCTGATCTGAATGAAGATTGCCTGGAACGACTGAGACCATCCAGCCATGCCTGTGCACTTCAGAGGTCTCCCTTTGTGAAACACACTTCCTCAAATACTAATGTCACTTAAGTGATAGGCCTGAAGGATGAAATACTTGTCACATTCACCTATTTTTCCTGCAGCTGACACTGAATTAACAAGCCTGCATTACAACATATCCCTTTAGTTAAGCCATCAGTGTGTTTCACTTGAGTTTTGGAACCCTTAGTGGGAATGAAATAGCAGGGAACCTCTATTTGAGCATGTGGGAGATGGACATCTGGAATAAACAGCACTGGAATGGCTCCTAGTGGGAACTGAAATGGCAACATTTACTGAATATCCTTGGAAAAAAAAAATCATGAAAATCAGTTACTCTCTGTTCTTGAAGATGTATATGCTTTGCAGGGAACTTTCTTCAGGCTCCGTATTCACTGCCTGTCTAGACTGCGGAATCTGTTTCCGAAAGTCTGCTTTTGATTCTTCATTCAAAACAGACCCTTTTTTTCAGGGACACTCTCATCTCCTCTAAGCCCTAAAGATCTTCAGAGCTTTGGGCATTCTCCAGAGTGTTCTGCAATGGATGACAAACTACATGTTTACAAAGGGAAGCTAATTCATCAAAGAAAAAGTGTGTGATTTGAGCTTTCCCTCCTATCTACCCTTCATAATGGATTCTACTAGAGCATTTCTCCTCTCCTGCAACTTCTTTCCAACATCTGGTTCGCTAAACACATCTTCACACTACAGCGGCTGTCATCAAGACAAACTACATTGTCACCTCATTCCAAAAATTACATGAAAATCAAGGGTCTCTGAATGCTTCCACCTAAATGGCAGCTTTAAAGCTGCAATGGGTAAGCAGTCCTACAACAGAATCATAGAATCACAGAA
>NW_010253206.1:9016-9654 GCF_000690775.1 Eurypyga helias | reverse complement strand
ACTATTGTATAAAGCCAGGGTCATTTTAACTTAATTGACTTAATTAATAAAGACTATTGGGTCAATTTAGCAACATATTTATTCATCATCCTTTTGTTACTACCAGTTCATCGTTTTATGAGATTGTATTTAAAGGCTGTAAGCAATATTTTCATAAACTATTTTCACTTCATGAATGAGCAGTTTCTGCTAGCAAAAAAATATAATTCAGACTATTGACAGCTGTAAAAAATTTGGTCTCAATAAGGGATTCTTATCAACATCTGATGGGAACAGTAAATACTAAATAAATACATTTGATTTATGGTTTTATTTATACCTTGGCAGTAGATAACTCACTTAGGAATATAGCTATTGTTTTCTAAATCTAACCGAACATACCATATTTAGTAGTAAAATTCTTGGTCAGAGAAGTCAGCTAAATTATCCTATTTCCTTCACCTTGCATTTTGACTTTTGGGGATCTTCACAAAAGGAAGTTATTACAGAGATATTCAGGAAGAGGTGAAAATCAGAGTACACAAACAAACTAGTGTGACATACTTCAGTGGATTACAGTCTAGATGTTTCCGTAGTACTTTTAATTTTTCAAGCACATTTTTTTACATTTTAAAATCATGTTTACTTGACCAGTGAGT
>NW_010253206.1:0-8981 GCF_000690775.1 Eurypyga helias | reverse complement strand
GTACCAACAAACCAGTAAGAATAGGAAAAAAGACAGGTCATGCTCTGAAACATCCATTATTTTAATCATCACCTCAAGTTATGTTCAACTTTCATCGCCCTCTCACTTTCTCTTCGCACACACTGTTACCACCTACTAATGTGATGACTGAAAACAGTCACCAAACTCCTGAGGGTGGAATATGTGATTAGTATTAACACAGGATTTAAGCAGGACATGGAATAAGCGATTGCATTAGAACCAGATGGGTAAAGGATTTAGTGTATTTATTTTTCCTGAGCTATGTGAATTGAATATCAAACAAAAATTTTCATTTCCTTCACCTTCAGAAAATTGCTACATTCTGATAATTTATTAAAAGGGGAAGGATTGAGAGAAAAGGATATTTTTTTAACCACTCTAAATTTTTATTATAATTTGCCATATTTTTCTAAGTAGAATCATAGAATGGTCTGGGTTGGAAGGGACCTTAAAGATCATCTAGTTCCAACCCCCCTGCCATGGGCAGGGACACCCTCCACTAGACCATGTTGCTCAAAGCCCCATCCAGCCTGGCCTTGAAGACACCCAGGGATGGGGCACCCACAGCTTCTCTGGGCAACCTGTTCCAGTGCCTCACCACCCACTCTAGGAAAAACTTCTTCCTGATGTCTAATCTAAATCTACCCTCTTTTAGTTTAAACCCATTACCCCTTGTCCTGTCACTACAGGCCCTTGTAAAAAGTCCTGCTCCAGCTTTCTTGTAGCCCCTTCAGGTACTGGAAGGCTGCCATAAGGTCTCCTCGTAGCCTTCTTTTCTCCAAGATGAACAAGCCCAACTCTCTCAGCCTGGTTTCAAAGCAGAGGTGCTCCAGCCCTCTGATCACCTTCATGGCTCTCCTCTGGAACTGCTCCAACAGATCCATGTCCCTTCTATGTTGGGACCTTCAGAGTTGGATGCAGTACTCCAGCTGGAGTCCCATAAGAGCATAGTAGCAGAGCAGAATCACCTCCCTCGACGTCTTGGCCATGCTTCTTTTGATGCAAGCGACGAAGAGGATGGGGACACCTGATGCGTGTCTCAAGGAGATGTAGCCATGGGGGAAAAAGAATTTTGCTGTGAGTTGTATGTAGTAGGAAGTAATGTAGCAGAAATGTCCTGAACTGATGAAGAGTAAGCTTTGCAAAGAACCAGGTGAGTGCAACCATGACCCAAACCAAGCTGGTATTGGCACCCAGCACTCAAACATGCTGCTTCTCCTGTGTTGATCATCCATCTTGGCAGATGTTCCACAAATCACAGCCTGGTCTTCTGAACATTTGGAGGAGTGGTGGAAGCCCGTGGAATAGGAGAATAATATGTCTGTGTTAAGGAACAGGGGATAGATGGTAGTTAATGAGAATGTGTAAGTGTGTTACTTTGGGTATAAAGATGGTTTAACTTGTCTTGGTAAGAAGGGATATCAGTGATGACAATGAGATTCAAAGGGATGAGATTCAAAGGGATGGTTAGAACGTGTATAAACGTATTCAGCTACATGAGACCCGCGTGTGATGCAAATGATATGGAATAAGGAGATTGTATTGGATCTGGCTAGGATGGAGTTAACCTTCTCCATAGTGCTATGATTTGTATTTGTAGCTGGAATGGTGTTTAGAACACACCAGTGTTTTGGCTACTGCTGAGCAGTGCTGCCACAGCATCAAGGCTCTCTCCAATATTGCCCAGCCCCCAAAAGACTGAGGATGGGCAAAAAGTTGAGAGGGGACACAGCCAGGACAGCTGACCCAAGCTGACCAAAGAGGTGTTCCATACCATATGATGTCTGCTCAGCAAGGAAAGCTGAGAAAAGAGGAGGGGAGAGGGCATTTATCATTAAGGCTTTCATCTTCCAGACCAAGCGATGGGTGTACTGAGGTCCTACCTCCCAGGCAGTGGCTGGATATCACCTGCTGATGGGAAGTAAAGAGTTTTTTACTTTTCCTTTGTGCCCATAAGGCTTTTGTTTATTAAACTGCCTTTAACTCAACCCACAAGTTCTTTTTCATTGTATTTCTTCCCCATACTGTTGAGGAGGTGAGTGATAGAGCAGCATGGGTGGGCAGTGTGGGTGGGCAGCGTGTTGCCAGCCAAGGTCAACCCAAAACAAAGGCCACACTGCCCCATGCGTCATTGTGTGCGGGGGGCAGGACATGCCGTGGCAGGCTGCACTCCCCCACCCCTGTCAGACATTTCTCCTGCACAGTGAAGGCAGGCAGCAGCTAACACAGGCTCACAGATTTGACACCCCTCGCAGACCCCAGGAATGTGACTGTTGGGGACTGTTGGCGGCAGCCTTCAGGGGCCAATGGCCTGCTCCCTGAGCCTTTAGCTGTGAGGTGGGCTGGTGCAGGCTGGGGGACTGTGGCACCTAATTGCCCCTCACTATTCTGGGTGTTGGCACAGGCCCCTGGCCACCCTGCACAGAAGGAGCAGCGCTGGCAGGAGCTTCCCTGATGCTAGATCAAGCCTCAGGCTTTCCAGATGGTGCCACAGGAGAGATACCCCAAGAGCCATAGCACTGGGCAGCAGGTGAGAGGACAAACTGCAGCCAGTGCTGTGCTCCAGGTGCTGAAGCCTGATTGGGAAGACCTGGTGCTTCTTGGCAGCATCTGCAGCCAGCTGATGGAGCAGAAGGCCCACCTGCAGCAAGCCCTGGAAGACCTGGAGAGGCAACACGGTGCTCTTGACATGGAGAGCCACCTCCTGAAGCAGAGCAGATCTCCAGAAGCATGCAAGCATGCAGAGAAGCTCCAGCAGAAAAATGTTCAGCTAGTTGTCCTCACTGAGCAGCTGAAAGAATGATGCAGGCATCTGCAGGAGGTCATCAAGCACCTGATGAATATTCCAGTACCACTGCCCATCCAAAGCTGCGCTGAAGAACTGTGTGTGAAATTGTTTCCTCAACAGAGGGCTGGAGACAGGAGATAGCGTGCCAGAGCTTTGCTGGCACAGCACCAGCAGAATGAGGTCTCACAGAAGGCACCCGAGGAGCTCCAGGCCCACATGGCTGCAGATGACAAGAGCTCCTGTTATGTGAGTGGCCTCAGCCAAAAGTGTGAGGATTTGGAGGGAGAGCTTCTGGAGATGGCAGAGCAAAACACCAGACTGGCTGCAGAAAATTCTCGCCTCCGTGGGCAGATGTGCTGGGTAGCAAAGGTGCACGCTGAAAATGCTGACCTGAAGGGGCAACTGATGTGAGTAGTGGAGGAGCGAACTTCTGCCATGCAAGCCATAAGCCATCTTCAAACCCACCTGGAAGCTGCAGAGCGCCAAATGGAAGCTGTGAGAGACATGGTAGAAAGGGCTGAGAGCCCTCAGAGTGCTCTTGGGCAGACAACAGTCCTGGGCCCTGCCTTCTGTCAGAGGAGGACCCTGCAAGTGAGACAGAAGCAACAGAAGCGGGCAAACAGTCCGTCATCCTTCGGATTCTGGGACAACGACCAGGATAGCTTCGAGCATGCACAGCTCAATACAGCTACAAGCCCTTTGATGGTCCCAGTGCACAGCCTGAACTGAGCTTCCTCTTACAGCTGGACAATATGTTTATTGTGTCTCTGGACAAGTGGATGAAGACGGTCAGTGTGTGGTAGGGCTGGCAGACGGCACAAGAGGATTCACCCCCTTGGATTTTGCTGACGAAGATTCAGATGAAGAGCTAGAAGAGGAGAACTGGAATGATCCTCATTATATTTTTGGTCTCTTGCCTATTTGGGAGGAAGAAGAGGATCTAGATGTGAGTGATGAGGGCTAAATGTAGCTCCATATTGATGAAAAATTAAGAACTCTTTGAAAATGCTAAAATGAAAGATTCAGATTTCCCCAAATGCATTCCATTTTATTCCCTTGAAAGGACTACTGGCCAAATCCCCTCTAAACTTGCTAGTCATTCCTACTACTTTGCAAGTGCCATTTTCAGTAAATAAAAACTGTCTGCAAGCAATTAAATTTGAGGTACATGCCATCTCCACAATTGTCAAAGAGCACTTACTGTGATTCCAACTACTGAACTCAGAACAAATATAATCGTCGGTTCCTTGTCAATTAGTCCAGAACACATGGTTGTGTGAAATCCACAATCTCTTAGAACACTCACTTCAGTGCTGGCATTCACCTGGATTAAAACATAAACGTCTTCTAAAAATGGAGAAATTACATCATGAAATAGAAGTATAGTACATGAAAAAGCCAGGTAACTTTTTTAAAGGGATTAAATTTAAGTGTTCTATATCTCAGCATCAATTTTAATTGAATTCTTGTGTTGCAGCTGTTCTCAGAAGAGTGAGTCTAAAATGGTATTATCAGAAATACAGGCAGAACCTTGTTATAGATAGGAGGACATCATCAGTTTCTCATATCTGTATTAACTCCGCACACATATTTTCATAGCAGAAGTTCCAGTTTATTACTTCTCACCTATTTCAATAATAAGTTTATTCAAATGTAAATTTAACTTTCAAATAATTTTGTTGCTGTAGTCACTCATACAGCTTAAAGTACACAAACATAAACGACCACAACTTTTACATAAATGTGTCTAATAACCTTTGGAGGTTGTGATGGGAAGATTTTGGCTGAGTTCAAAGATCAGTTATCAAGAAACTACATTACCATGTGTATTGCAGTAATGCCCTTTAAATGAGCCTAACTTAAGACAGAATAATATTAAATACAATAATTTAAAGTCTCTGTGAAAAAGGGCATTGAAGTGCAACTGAAAACAGCTTTTAAATGTCATCTTTATTTTTTTAAAACTACTGTGACTAAAAAAAGTATTAGACCTGTGATAGGACTTTATAAACGGTTTTAAAAGTCAAGTACCCTAAAAATCTTACAAGAAGTAAACATTTCTGAACCACTAGATTAGATTTCTCTAAGACTATAATCAATCTCAGCTTCCTTCTCTATGATCAAACAGATGTTAGAAGCCTCAGGGAAGTACTGTTTCCAGTGACTCTCTCCTAAGGTTCACTATCTGCAGAGAAGCACATTTGCCTACAGAGTAACAGAGTTTGGTTCTAGGGCGATGAAATCTGTGGAGAAAATATTGAAATCAACTTTGCCTACATAAATAAAAGGAAATTTTTCAATTTTTAACACCATTTAATTTCACAAATTCCAGGAAGGACATAAATTTTAAGTTGCATAGCAAAGTATAGAGTAAGATTTCCCTGATTCAGAATGGTGTTTGTTTCATAAATGTGACCATAGTCAAAAGCTTGGTCAATCTGACTTTAATGCTAAATTTAAGTCAAAACCTCCTCAGGCAACAGAGTTAAATCAGTGGTCCAGTGTAAACTTTCATCAGAGATATACATAAATGCCCCTTTTAATATCTTGAACTTCTCCTTGCTGTGAGAACCATGTCCTAATTGTAACAAAATTCTTTGCTGTTCTCAGAGACCCACAATAAGATACAAGTATGCGAATCAATTACCTTGACTGACTCAACTTCTTCAGCAATGAAATATGCACTATGAATATGCCTACTTATTGAAGATGCACCATGCTGGCATAGAATCTCTTCTGCTTCCACCTGAATCATGGTGTGCAGGAAACACCATTTCTTCAAATGACAACTCTACATACGTTTTCACTTCCTGTTTCTGCTGGCAAACAAACAGCTTTGCAGTTATTGTCAGGCATGGACCATATGGCTGTATAGCACCATCTGCACCCTACAAAAGGATGAAAACGTATTGGTGAGTGTTTCTACACCAAAAAAAGTATACTAGCAACAGCCTAGGATTCCTTTTCATTTTTGCCCCTGGATATTTCTAATTTCAGAAACTTAAGGCCAGGTATTATTTGCCACAACTATTTCCCCAGTCCAGCAAGGTCAAAATTCCAGTTGCAGGATACAGAGCATTCTGCATATTGGACAACCTGCCTATGTTGCAAGACTGCACATCACATTTCTTGTCAAAGTAGACTAGAACATAAGGCAGCTGCCAATGAAGCTATGCTGATACTGTACAGCCTATCAACCCTTTCTGCTGGTTTTGGCTGGGTGGAGTTATTTTTCTTCACAGTAGCTGGTATGGGGCTGTGTTTTGGATTTGTGCTGGAAACAATGCTGATAACACAGGGATGTTTTTGTTGCTGCTGAGAAGGGCTTACACAGAGTCAAGACCTTTTCTGCTCCTCACCCCACCCCACCAACAAGTAGGCTGGGGGTGCACAAGAAGTTGGGAGGGGATACAGACAAAACAGCTGATTCCAATTGACCAAAGGGATATGCCATGGCATATGGCATCATGTTCAACATAGAAAGCTAGGGAGAGAAGGAGGAAGGGGTAAATTCAGAGTAATGGTGTTTTACCTTCCCAAGTAACCATTACACATGATAGACCCCTGCTTTCCTGGAGATGGCTGAACACCTGCCTGCTAATGGGAAGTGATAAGTGAATTCCTTGTTTTGCTTTGCTTGTGTGCATGGCTTTTGCTTTACCCATTAAACTGTCTTTATCTCAACTCACGAGTTTTCTCCCTTTTAAGATTCTCTTAAAAGTGAATGAGGAAGTGAATGAGCAGCTGTGTTGTGCTTAATTGCTGACTGGGATTAAACCACAACACCCCTTCATAACTGCAGCTATCCCAAAAATTAATCAGGCGCATCCCAACAGAATGAACAATCACTGTTTAGCCCTCAAAACAGTTTATGCGTTATAAAGTACCATATCCCTAACATTTCTGCTGGAGTACAAAACAACTCACTGCTACATATTAGGCTCTCTAGTCCTTTAGTCCCTAAACAAAATCAAACTGACTTCAAATTCAGCATATGACAATATATTAGCGTGCATAAAAATTACACAGAAAATTCCATGCAGTGTAATTCAAAACTACTACTACCAAGCTTCGTCCCCGAAGTCACTCAGGTTTTAAAGTATTCTATGACGGCATGCTATACAGGCAGAGGCATATGGAATGAAGGGAAAATGTAATAGCATATTGTTCCATCAAAAAAAATAGAGCATATAAACTTTGTCAGCAACAATCACAGATGATCTTAGCAATTACACAATGTAACAGCTCCATTAACTTAAAATCGTAATAGCTGAAGAATTTTCTTGTAATGCATATCTGGAATGCATAACAAGCCACAATATTTCTGCTATTTTCTTATTGTAAATACTCACAATACATAACAGTAGTACTATCGTACTATCACAACAACCTGGGCTTTGATAAATCAGTAATATTCCTAGACTAAAAGAAAAGAACACACAAAGATATACAAAGTGGAGAATATAGTGAAATTTGGATAAAAGGAATGGCAAGTGACACACGTGTTCAAACCCTTCAGTGATGACATCTGGTGACATGAATCTGATTACAAATTTGATTTTGCTAAAGCAATAGTTCCACTAACATATGAAGCCATATGGGGACCTTTACAGAGGGAGGCGTGGGCCCAAGTCATCTATCAGTATGACCAACCTGTGCTCAGTCTCACTTATTTCTACCAACAGAATCACTCAAGGTGGTGGCTGATTAAACTACCTTTTCTGTCACCACAGGTTTACTTAAAAAAAAAAAAAAAAGGTTGCAGTTATTGACTTAGTATAATCAAAGCAATTACATATATACATACGTATAGCAATCCTTTGTATTTTACCTATGCTACCACATAATCTCCACAACAGGTTGTTCAAGAGGCAGCAGAACTGAAAACTCAAAGTTCTGTATGGATCTGCATGCAGTGTCACCCTCAAACTCCTCCTCTTCCTCCTTCACTGCATCCTCTTCCCTCCCTCCTTCACAGGCACTGGGTGCAGGGGCCAGTCCAGAGCATGGCCTGCCATGAGGGATCAGGCTGCTGCATCTCTCAGCTGGCTGGCACTGCTAACACCATGTAATCAACACTGATTTAGATCTCCCTCTTCTACTCAGCCACCAATTTACACAGACTTGTAGACCTTTCATACTTTCATACTTGTAGACCTTTTCTACTTTTCATGTAGACCTTTCATGTAGACCTTTCATACAATCTCTATGTTCTGTCAATATGGCTGGAGCCCGGCAATGAGTTCAAAAAATATTGGTGATGAGCTTGACAGCTGCACAGCACATAAGCCTCATTTCCTAGAAACAAGGCTGCCACTTGTGTATTCGGTTTTTCATCAGTGAAACTGCAGAAAACAATACAAAACTCTCAATTGCAATACAACAAACAAAACAGGACTAGTTGCAGAGGTTCCTGAATTTCTAGTGTAGGTAAAGCTAAGAGTTGCACTTAAATTACCAAAACCATTGAATCTATACACAATGAGAAGTGCTGTGAACCTAGGTAAGATATGCTGCTTTAGTTCCATGAAACTAATAGATAGAATTAAAGTGAAAAATGGAGCTTAATGGTAACTAGTGGAGTAGCAACAGTAACTCCATAATAAAATGAAAGTACATAGAATGAAGGTATTATCTCCTGTGTAATTGTGTGTCTGTGCTGTATGATCATGGATCCTAACAAATGTGATTATCAGCCACTTGAATAATAGGCATTTTGTCAATTCTGCACCAGTCCAGTAAGCACAAGTGCTAGGAGCAGCAAAATTAGAAAGATGAAATAAAATGAAATAGACTTAACAGAATAAATGGTTACCAGAATTACTGAGCCTATTATTCAACATACAAAATACTATACAGTGTACTCCGCATTGCATTATCTGTCTGTAGCTACAATTCTCTACACACATTAAGAAATATTCTGAAGTACAGACATAATATCTGACTCCAGGCTGGAATTTTCTGCTTCTAACTACAGTGACCACCTGTGATTAAGATGGCCAAATATAAATATTTACAAGACAAAACAAAACGTAACATTTCTACCTTGAAATGAATAGCATGATGTATACAAAAAAAAAAAAAATTTTGAATGCCCTGGGAATTATTAAGTATGCTGAATATTTTTATACTCTTTTGATGCAGTGCCAGTGTGCTGGTTTCAGTCAGGAAA
>NW_010253205.1:0-19612 GCF_000690775.1 Eurypyga helias | reverse complement strand
GAGCGGCAGGCGTTGTGCGCTGCTGCGCCCCTGCTCTGCCCTGCTGGTGTTCGACGGCGCGTTTATCGCTCCAGTGCCTCTCGCTGTTTGCGTTAGTGACGTTTGCTTTCGCGTTTGGAAGGGGCAGAACACCCACAACATCGGAAGGTTATAGAGAGGTTGGAGCGAGTCCAGAGGAGGCCACGAAGATGCTCAGAGGGCTGGAGCACCTCTGCCATGGGGACAGGCTGAGAGAGTTGGGCTTGTTCAGCCTGGAGAAGAGAAGGCTCCGGGGAGACCTTACAGCACCTTCCAGTACCTGAAGGGGGCTACAAGGAAGCTGGGGGGGACTTTTTACAAGGGCCTGTAGTGACAGGACAAGGGGTGATGGGTTTAAATTGAAAGTGGGGAGGTTTAGGTTGGATATCAGGAAGAAGTTCTTCACAGAGAGGGTGGTGAGGCACTGGAACAGGTTGCCCAGAGAAGCTGTGGATGCCCCATCCCTGGAAGTGTTCAAGGCCAGGCTGGATGAGGCTTTGAGAAACCTGGTCTAGTGGAAGTTGTCCCTGCCCATGGCAGGGGGGGTGGAACTAGATGGTCTTTAAGGTCCCTTCCCACCCTAACCATTCTGTGATTCCATGAAATACGGAACTTCTTTCTTTGTAGGACAGAGCACTTCCACGTGTGACCGTCCCCCTTCACTTTGTAGATGCTGAGGTTTGTTTGCTAAAACATGATGCGAGTGACCTGAAGCCACTCCGTGTGTCGCCCCCAACTCATGTACTCATCCAAAAACCTCAGATGTGTTTCACGTGGTGTAACTCAGACCTGTAGGGTTTGTTAAGCATGTGTCTCAAAAAAGGTCTTAGACCTGTGGTTTGTCCTCTTGGGTTTTTTTTTAATCTACTTTTTGCAGCGGTTGTAGCGTAAATTAAATACCCAGCCTCAGTTCAGGTGGGAACTGGCTACCACAACTGCTTTAAAAGTGAATTTCAGTTTCTTGTGTTCCCTGATTTTGTCCCGAAGCCTTACAGCTTTTAGTTTTTTGGGGTTTTTTTTTTTGTTGTTGGTTTTTTTTTGGTTTTTTTTATGTTACTTTTCAGTGCACTGTGATCGTGCTGTGATTTCCGGTGTTGTCTTATGACCCCAGGAGCAGTAATTTATTAGCATGGAAATAAAACAGATTTAATTCCATTGCTGTCAGTCTTTAGGAACTTAGCTGGAACTTCCCTTTCACGATTTGCTGCGTGTTGCCTGAAAAACTACAAACCCCTGGTACTAGAATTCTTGTTCTGCATATGGGGAATTGGAGATTGCCTTAGTTATCTCTCTGCCTGCATTTATGTCAATTTTCCGTTCATAAAGCATCTTTCAAAACTTGCATCTTCCTCAAAATACTGTGTTCTCTGACATATTGAGATATCATGTGAACTGTCCGAGTGATGCAAAAATTAAGATTCACGTTCCATACTCAGAAGAACTGTAAAAGATTTGTCTGGTTCTCCTTTCTTTGTATGATCTTGATTCCCAGAAGACAGGTGAATGGCTTATTCTGAAATATTCCCAAGCTGTTCAAATGGAGAATAAAACCAAGCTCAGCTTTTACTAAGCGGTAGTGCTGTATGGTGACATGGAGCAGGAAGCCCTAAATTATTTCATGCTAAATTAACTTATTTTGAAGTTAAGGCTAGCTGCATCTCGGGAAGTATAAGTGAAATAGATTGTGTACAAGAGGCTTTATACTTCTCGAAGCACTTGGAATTTCTAAACAGCTTGAAAATACTTGAATAATATTAGTAATCTCATTTGGAATAAAAAGTTGAATCCTTTTCATCAAGCCCAAATAAGACACGGTGAGTCCCAAGCAGTCATCGATACTGCAAGTAGGGATTGCAAGGTGATGAGGTCTTCAGTAACAGCAGCACTGTTTTTTAAACCTGTTCCCAAATCTTCAGGTATCTTCTGTGGCTAGGTCAGATTTTGGTTTGCAAACGAACTTCTAAGGCTTTGCATTTCATTTAGGCTGTCTTGTTCAGTGTTGGTCAGGAGTTGAAGAAATAGCATAGGTTTGGGTTTTAATTATGAGTGAAGCAACTGCTAACTTTAAATTTCTCTACTTGCAGAAGCCATTCATGCCATTTTGGTTTACAGCCAGAGTGTAGAAGAACTTCTGAAACGCAGAAAAGTCTGTCGAGAAATACTTTTAAAGTATTTGACAGCACAAGAGATTCCAGTGCCTCCTTCCTCTGAGAAACATCTGCTCATTGACCGCGTAAAGCAGCACTGGAGCGGGCAGCTGGCGGCACGTGTCGTCGAGTCAGGGGAGAGAACACCACACGCAGAGGTGAGTGCTGCGGTTTGAAAGGCCTGGGGGTGCTTGGCATCGCTTTTGCAGGGTGACTAGTGTAAGTGTTCTGAGGTGTATCCAAACTGTGGCTCTTTGACTGTGTTTAGGAAGGTGCTGAGTCTCTTCATCTCTGGTTTGGTTTTGGTGGGTTTATTTTTTTTTATGTGAAGGTGTCTGTGCCAATGTATCACTTGCAGAGCACGCTCTTCAGCTCTGTCTTGCAAAGTATATTAGTGTGTTTTAACTCTAATGTGTGGGATCTTTGCCATGCTTTTCATTTTTGAAGTTGTACTGTAAGCTGAAATAGAGGGTTTTCACAAATAACTCTGTGTATTCAAGGACAGCTGAAAACACTGTTAATGGCACAGAAACCCTGCATAGCCCCTGGTCATTTTTTCATATGGTAGATCTTCGTAAACTTTTGATAGAGATCCAGGATTTCCTATCATCCTCCAGCCACTCGGGGCACTAGGGATACCGTTGGTGGGGCACGTCCCAGAGCAGAGCAAAGCAATGCTGCCGTAGGGTGAGGACGTCTGTCAGATGTGGCCTAAAATGGTGCAGGGAGGGAATGGACAGAAATCTGCCTTTTTGGAAGCGATCTACTTGCCCTAGTGACAGCGCAGTCCCATAGCACCGGTGACAGCAGCACTGTCTGTAAGCTGTTTTCCTTTTCACCTCTTCAAGTACAGGATGCATTTTAGTGAACTTTTGTATCGTTGAAATGTGCGGTTTGTAGCAGTGCCAGGTCTGTGTCATTTTTTTTCCTTTGATATTAGTAACACTTAGTATGGCGTAACAAAATGTGTTTTGGCAATTACAGGTTATTTTGAAGTTCAGAATTTTGACGTTTAGCAAATCTTCGTGGTGTGATGAACTTCCAGTGTTTTATTAGGCTTGGATCTTTACCGTGCTGAGTAGCCACCTCAAGTGCTGTACTTGGGAGACCAAATGGGCAACAGCCCCACCAGCTGGACTGTTAGAGCTCTGTAGCTGCCGGCAAGCTATCGTGCTGAGGTTCCTCATGGATTAGAGCATGAGAGTTAGGATTTAGCTGAGAATTGTTTTCAAAACAATTTTTGTGTGCATACTTTGAAAATGAAAACGTTCCTTTTGCAAGAACACTTCCCAAGTATTACCCCATAGTGAAGTTTTATGGCAGAAGGGAAGTGAAATCTCCAAAGTACTTAAATCACATTCACGAAGGATGAGCAGTTCAACTGGTTTGGTTATCACCTGCATCTTTCTCTGCCTTTGTTTTCTCTGAATTCTTGTGACTCTCACCATTTTGAAGAAATGGGTGACATGAACCCCTGTAACAGAATTAGAAATGAATTACAGGTTATTGTGAAACCAGCACAGCATTTCTATACAGAAGTCTCCAAACCTTTAATACTGAATGTTTACTTAAAACATACTCAATGTAATACTTAGCAGACTTCGACGTTAGCAAACTTGGCATTTGATTTACTTCTAGAAGCCTTGCTGTTAAGTTGCAAATACTGAGGAGCCCTACGAAATAACTGTGCATTTAGTCACCTTACAGTTGGAGGTCATGTATCTTTATGTTGGGAAGTTTGGATGATTTTCCTTAAGTAAAAAAATCTTACAAAAGTGTTGTTTTTTTTTTTTTTTTTTTTTACAAAGATAAGACAAAGCAGAGGATAAGCAAACTACGTATGTGCAAATCAAATAGGCTCAGAGGACTGTTACTTGGGCATCCGGTTGTTGCCTTTTACGTTGACTCATCCTTTAGAAAGAAGTCTCCTCTAAATGAAATGTGGTTTTATAATCAACTGAAAAACCTGTCTTAAATACCTAATTGCTAAGCAAATTATTTCCTCGATGTTTGTGCTTACATTTTGCTATTCTTCTGCACGTAGTTGTAGACATACCAAAAACTCGACTGCAAGGAATAGGGTTTTTTCTTAGCTGAACCCATAATAGTGTCTAAAAAAATCTTTCTGCTTACTTTGTCCCAGTACATACTGAGTGATACAACACTAGGAGTGGTTTGTCACCCTCTCTGACGTGGTTTTAATAACATGACCGTTGGGTCCCCACTGATACTTGCTTTTGCTTCTTACTGTGAATTTGGCTTCCTAACCATGCCCACCACCCTGTGTTGTCAGTCTCAGCAACCCAGTCTTTAAGAAATACTTCAAAACAATATTGATGTTTATGCCCCTACACGTTAGATGTATTTTACGGAGTGTGTGTGTGTCATTTTCTGTAAAACAAAGGAAAAAAGGGCACAAACAGCCTTTCCGTAACCTATGGGGAAGATGTGTTTTCAGTGGGTTCATGCTTTCACTGACTCACGCTAAGACTTCTAGACAAGTATCTTCAACTGAGCCTTTTCAAATTCTTCTTTGGAGGCTTGGCTGTCTGCTAACAATGTTTACTTTGTCTCACTGCTTAAAAGTACTTTCTCAGCAGATTCAGTATTGAACCAAGGATTTTGTGACAATCTGAAGGAATGATTTCATGGCAGGCTGAATGGATTTGCCTTTATTCCCATGCTGCTATGTGAAAGTCCCTGCAGCCCTCCTAGCCCAATGTCATACTGTCTCAGTCTGTTTTAGGTGCTCAGTTGTACAGTTAGAAAATTAACTGAGTTTCCTCAAGACTTCTGTCTATTTTGGAGAGGCACAGGTTACCATAAATTAAGGTTTTCTTTGATTTGGGCTCTCTTTCTATTAGAACTGTGTTGAAAACTACAAACACCACTTGAGAAAGTGCCTAAGCGTCTTTTGGATGATTTTTGGCAGTCTTACTGCCAAACAGGGCTAAATTCAGGCATGTGGTCTGGTGGAGATCAAGTTCTGGAACACATTCATTCTTTGATTTTCATTTTTAACTTGATTAATTGTGCGTTCTGTCAGCATATTCCACTGACAGAGGTAAAATACCCCCATAAATCAGAAGCATCCTGTCAGCTTTAAGTATTTTCTCTTATCAGCTGTATGAAAATGCAGAGACCAACACAATTCACCAAATTAAAAGGTACCAAAAAGAAGGGACTGAAGGCAATGTGAAATAGGAAGAACATGTCAACACAGCTGCTTATTTATAAGCACCTCTCAGTAAATTGCTATACTTTAATATGAGATTAGCTTTTTAGGTGGGGTCTGGATCCTTCTTGTTTTCCTGTAACCTTCTTTTGGAAAGGTAAAGGCCAGTGAGAAGTTACTAACCCAGGGGCTTTTTACTTGGGAGAATTTTCGTCTCAGTGTGAGAATCCTTGTCCCATGTAAGTTGTTTAAAAATCTTTTTCTGCCCTTTTTCAGTAGAAACAGGATTTTCCTCTTTGTTTATAAATCATAGAATCACAGAATGGTTTGGGTTGGGAGGGACCTTAAAGATCATCTAGTTCCAACCCCCTTGCCATGGGCAGGGACAAATTGTAGACCAAGACAAAACTGGACTATTCTAGTTGTCATTCAAAGAACCTACTGTGCTTCTCTAGCTTAGACAAATCGTGACCTTAAAAATAAATGGGATTTTACTTTGTTGTTTTTCTTCAGGCGTTCTGTCTCAGAACACCTGAAGAAAACTTAGAGTGTTTAAAATAAGTATTTCCATGATTCTGTTGTTCTAAGTCGAAATCTTGCATGTCAGCGCTAAATGGTTCTAAGAAAAAAAATGTGCTTGATTACAGGGTCCTGGGGAGAGACAGAAGTCACTAGAAGATGACATTCGTGATCTAGGAGAAGAATTCTGTCAGTGGTTCTTTGATCTCCTGAATTCTCAACATCCCTTGGGAGTGACAGCTGAAGAAAGATGGGGACCCCAGCATTTTTGGGAGGATGCTAAAATGAAGTTCTGTTACAACACATTAGAAAAAAACATGGAAGAGTATGTTGGTGCAGAAATGGTGAGCCTTCGTCTGCTCTCGTTGGTTAAAGAAGAGTATCTTCTGTTCAACCCAAACTTGCGTGCCAACGGACTGAAATGTGCCATGTCTCCACACGGGTTAGTACTGGTGGCAGTGGCTGGCACAGTACTCAGAGGCAACACTTGTTTAGGCATCTTTGAACAAGTATTTGGACTCATTAGCTGCCCTGTTAGAGAGAATACCTGGAAAATAAAAGTTGTGAATCTTAAGATTCTTGGAGAGAATGCTCTGGAGCCTGGGACGCAAATTGAAAAACCCTCCCTAAAATATGAGTCAAACCAACTGCGGCAGTTTTATGATGGGAAAGAGCTGGCCGTGTTTGAACCTCAGAAATTCTGAGCAGTTCTTTCACAACTGAGTGACTGGGTGAAGGGAGCGAGCGTACACCCCTTGTAGTGCGTAGTCAAGTATTGATGTGGTTGCAGCCACGTGATGTTGCCTCCTTTTTGAGTCAGACCTGCTGGATGACACGCTGAGGTACAGAGTCTGAAGTATTAATGCAGGTGGTGCTTTTGGGCACTTTTCTGAGAGCTAGCAAGTCTTTCAGAGTGTTACTTTAGTTTTTTGAATTGTAGTTTGGTTATTCTTGGTTACAAAACATGGTGCCATCTAAATAGGGGTTGGCAGCAGTATGTAACGAGCTAGATGACTTGGGTTCACTGACCTCAGGTTGCTTCTCTGGAGGTCACCAACTCTTGTCTGAGTTGTAACAGGAAGTCATTGCTTCTGGCTTTTTGAAACTGGGATCGGTGAATGTTGAAATGGACATATAAATCCCCAAAAAAACATCTGCACTTCAGGAGTTTTGGGAGAGGACAGACAAAATAATGCGACCGGAGACTGCTGCCCTTTATCTTCTAAATGTGGGACCATCAGTCACTGAATGATAGAAGTAGTTTAATGGGACAGTGCAGGGAAGGTAGCATCCTTGAAGTCTTTTTTTTTCCCTCTTTGGGCTAGTAGCTTGCTTTCCTTTTACCTTATGGTTCCAACTTTGGAATGGATTCAGACAGTCTCTTGGTTGTTCTGTGTCCCCGCGCAGACAAATTTGAGATGGTTGCCCAGGCATCTGTTTCTAGCACTGACTCTCTTGGATCAAGTTGTTGATTTCATGACTTAACAGCGGCACTTTATGTACCAAATGCTTTGATAATTGTTTTGTATATCCTTAGAACAGTTTTTCCTTCTATAAAAGTTGCAATTTTTGTAGGTTTTATCAAGAATTTCATCTACTCTGAACTGCTTTATTACATTGACTAGAAGACAGTTTGTTAACACTGGTCAGTTACGATGACAGGTGATATCAAGTAGATAATCCAATTACTACTTAATAATGGAGATTATTGCCATTGTAGAACTTGATTTTTCTGACTTTTTTTTAATTGATAAGTTATTAGAGGTGAAACGAGATGGAAACTTCTTTTTTCTGCAGCTTGCTTGGATTGTTTGCAAGTTTGGTCTTAATTTTATAGTTCTGCCAATACAAGTTATGAAAATGGACATACTCCTCTTTTTTAAGAGTTCCATTGGTTTGGGTATGCTTGTCAAAGACAACAAGTGGCTGGGTGAGGGGAAACAAGGGGATTCGGGCATGTACATAACTCATATTTACGAACAGTCTGATTCTCTAGTTCACTTAAAAAATTTCTAAAATAATTTATTTTCAAAGCAAAAATTTAAGTACTGTGTTGGAACGTTCTTTCCCAATAACAGTTGACTTGTGGTTTCTTCAGCTACTGATGCATAATAAATAAAAATCAACCTGAATTTAAAATTCTTGAGAAGCAGTTTCCTTGTGTGCGGTGAGAGTTGTGTTCCCCTTCAGGTGAGGGCAAAAGCCAACCTAAGGGCCTGAACGGGGACCCGCTGGGCACGGGGTATGACAGTCTGTAATTCAGCGGCAGGTGGTGTCTGCAGAACGGTGCGTTGTAGCTGGCAGCAGCGCAGCTCTTACTTCAGCCAGCGTGTTAGATACGAGCATGGCTAAGGGTGTAGTTTTGGTCACTGCTTTAAGCTGATGTGGGGCAGCCGGTCCCCTTCCTCTGATACGTGTCCTGGCTTCCTTCTCGTGTCGGCTTGTGCTAACTCTAGACAAGAGAGAGTGGGGACCGGGATCCCAGGAAAGCTGACTCACTGTTAGGAACCCTTCAGGCTGCTCGCTCTGTAAGAAGGGTGGCCGCACAAGTGGTAGCGTCAGCTTGGGGAACAGAAATTTGCCTGAACTTCTGTGAGATTAAACATGGGATCAAATAGAAGTGTCTGAATTCTTACATCCAAGTATTTGTGCTTGATAAGTTCCAGATGCTGAATGCAAGGACCATTGTGGGAAATGAGCTTTTCACTAAGGTTGGTACCTACCGAGCTTGTTCTTACTCCTTCGGTTCTGCACAAAGTGGGCCAGAAAACGTTAAATTGTCTCGGCCCTGTGATCTCTGTGTAAACCCGTATTCTGCTGCAGTGGAGTGGGTGCTGCATGCTTTACTTGTGACCTGTTGGTGCAGTTGCTGCTCTTGCGTTGTTGATCAAACTGTTAAGAATCTGCGTACATTAGCCTGTTCTCATTAGCTGCTGAATGATAACTGATTTTTGCAGCAGCTAATTTTGGTGTATCCTCATGGGTTACCTCAAATTGCAATTACCAAGGAGCAGCTGGTGTCAGCAGTCGATGAGCAGCAGGTATCCCAGGCTGCTGCTGTGAAACACGGGAGACGTACAGTATCTGCTCTTTACAATCTCACCACCTGAATATTTGGTAGGCACTGGCAGTCAGCTGATGCTGAGTAACCGTGCGTTTGCAGTTATTAACTGCTATGACTTCTTTTATCCTGTGATACATCTTCCTCTTTTTCTCCCAGGCCTGCATTCCTGTGAGAAAAGCATACTCATCCCTTCTAAATGCATTTTATTTCTACTTGGAAAAAGGATTCCTGTTCTTCCTAGTGGAGGGTGTCCCTGCCCATGGCAGGGGGGTTGGAACTAGATGATCTTTAAGGTCCCTTCCAACCCAAACGATTCTGTGATTCCGTATAGTAATGGTGCTTCAGGCTCTCCATCCTGCAAGGAGGCAGAAGGGTGTTTTGAAAGCTGCTGCCTGTTTGCAGTCAGCTGTAGGGGGAGGCAGAGAGGTGGTGATGCCTCTGCTCTTTGACATTTCGTGTATGTAGAAGTGTGCTCGTTTTGTGCTATGTGAGAGGTCATATTTGTAGTACTACACCACACGATATCACAGGTATTTTTCCACTGTTGTGATGATTTTTTTGTGTGTATCCTTCCTAGGAGTTCAGAATTCAATTTTCAAGTCATTGTCACATTCAGAATTTTTTTTTCAAGAGTAGAAAAATGCTAATTGCAGGGTAAATTTGAGGAGATACTTTCAGTTTAACCTGGACTTTAAGGAAAACATTAGGACTTGTTTAAATGGAGTACAGCCAAAAAGCTTTCCTTGAAATATTCATGGCAGTGATTTCATCACTCCATCTAGATGGTGCTGTTCAGAGTTGAAGTGACTGCTGGTTGGCCTACCTTTGGAAGCGATGGCCATCTCAATTACATTGAGGAGGTTCACAAAAACTAAGTGAAACAGCTTTGAAACTGTTTTCATCAATTTTCCTTTGCAGCACTATTTAGTCAAAGCTCAAGACAAATGTTTTCGGCAACAATTTCTTATGTCTTATCACTGCTACTTAAGCTGAAACACTAAATTTATGTTATCTAGATCTGTCTCTGGGAAACAGTTGGATAGTAAGCAGAATACTGACTTGCAATGAAGCAGTCAGAACTTAATGAATTATGTAAATGTTAAACAGTGAGAGTCATTGCCCTTTCTTCTAATTAGCCACACGAGAGGGATTAAATCTTTTTGTCTCAGAAGTGGGAAGCTTAATGGGTAGAAGCTCTGGGATCATGCAGGCCGGCTACCTTGCTGCAGGTTATCCCGTACTGGTTTGGCTGTGCTGACGCTCCTTATGCAGAAGAAGAAAAGTAATCACCAGGAGACCTTCCGCAGAGCATTAGATGAGTTCTCTGTTGTCTGTGGTCTGAATATCCAGCATTGCTCAATGGCATGTTATTTTACCACGCTTGTAATAGTAATGAAAGAAATTTGTTTTCTGTGGGTGCTCGTTTTCTCTATGGAATTAAATTTTTAAGTGTATTGAGGGATTTGTAAAAAGTGTCTAATATTCTTCAGGTATGTCCTGCTTGCTTAGTAATCTGAGGAGGAAATTTCAGGGCTGAATTTCCTTTTCTTTTAACTTATACCCTTTTGCCACATGTTTTCTTTGCTTCTCATACTTGGGATTGTGGTATTTCACCTCTCTGGGAAGGCATTTTCAGTGTACAGATGTATTGTGATGTGCCTGAGGAGACCTTGGTGCTCTACATCCTTTCAATTACACGAACAAATGGGTGGGGAGGGGAAAGCAGGTCCTGTGGTAAAAATAATAGTAGATCATTTGTCTATTTATGACCAATGAATGAAATTGGTTTAGTGGTGATATCAGCAGTGCTGGATTAATGGTTGGACTTGGTTATCTTAAAGGGCTTTTACAACCTAAAAGATTCTGTGCTGTCAGTGTGATTGTGTCACAGCTGAGGCACTACGACTTCCATTCTGTAAAATGCCAGGTGTAACTAAGGAGCAGTGAAGACAGGGATATTGGTGGGATTTGTCTCAGTTTGCATTGGAAGCCTATAGAAAATCACTGCAAGCTTCCATTGAAGCAGCCTGGCTAACTCCAAGTGCGTTGTTAGAATAGCTGTAACTCCAAAACAGGAAACCAAGTCTTGGATTTTTCCTCTTAGCAAATCACAGAAGCTCCCGAGCATATGGAAAAATATATTTTTGTGTTATGTTTCAAGACCTATCACAGCCTTAAAAGGCTCTTTGAGATACCCCTCATTGCCATAGGATCATCTAGGTATTGCGGGTGAGTGTTGTACTTAAATTTCTGCTGTGTCTAGCTAGTGTTGTCCTGGAGTGAAGTGCCTACAGCATTCTGAGTGCTTCCACTGTAGCAAGCTTTTCAGTCCAAGTCAGGAGGCTGTTTCTGAAGAAAATTTAGTGTTTGCTGCCACACTCACTGCCAGTGTGTTTTGATTCACATTACAGAGCACCCTTGGTCATGCACCCCGGGGTTCCCCTTGGATGAAACCACGCTAGAGATACCCTCCAGCCCTGCATCTGAGGTGCCCTGCTCACTGCGAGGCAGTCCACAGGACCAGCCTGGAGCTAGCTGGCAGTAATCACCCCCCTGCTCCACCTCCCCCCCCATACGTATAGTTTGTGTGCTGGCAGCGTCTCGGCAACAGCTGTTTCATGATCCTATTGCACAGCACTGTTTGCTAATGTAAACACAGATTAAGGGTGTTGAAAATGGTATTATAGCCTCCTTAGGACTAAATTAAATCGGTTTTCATCGTAATACATTTATAAAATGTGTGTATATATGTACATACATAATTTTAACAAGTCTTTCTCTCGCTTTCTAGCATTTCCCTTTCTAGAATTACATTTCAGATGGAGTAATTGTCAGTTCCTCTTTAACAGCAATAAGCATAAGACATCATGTCAGTACTTGTTCATCTATTCCTTTTTCTCAGTTCATTAGTATTATTTATTGCATGGCCAGATTTTGAGTATTAATGAATTCTTCTCAAAGTTTGCATTTTTTATTGATATAAATTGATCCTTTTAATATCTCTTCAGTAATTATGGGTTTAGATGTATTTGCACATTACCCTAGCTCTAACAAGATTAGTGACGAGAAAATCCCATTCTGAAGATTAGCGTGATATATTGAGTTGAACTTTAGGATTTGACTCGGGTGTTTTCATTATTGAGGTTTATTACAGAAAAACATTTTGTCTTCAATTACTTGCTAGCTGACGTGCATCCGAAACGCGCGGATGAAGAGCCGTTCCTTTTGGAAATTAGCAACTTCATTTTATGGGATGCAAATGCTTTAAGCACAGCAATTAGAAATAGTTGCTGTGACACGAAAAGGTTCCCGATAATTTAAGTTTACAACCCAATTTTTCATTTTGTCTGTGGCACACGTTATCGCACCTGGGACAGGCTGACAGTGACCCAACTAGGAGCCTTTCTCTACTGGCCCGTAGCAAAGGGAGATGGTGTGTGTACCCTCATTGGCTGCGGTCTCAGCGGAGACCGTGGGAGACGTGCACCCCTTCTGCCTCAGCCAGAGAGGTTGTGGGGACTGAATCTACCCCTTGCGTCTCAGCCCCTGACTGAAGTAATGTGGAGCTGAAACAGCTTACTCGCTCGCCTCGTTGGTGCCTGGCGTTGCTGTCTGGTACTTCGTGTGTGTTAGATGTGCACCCCTGTAAAAGCTTTGCATGCAATAGGATAAAATAAGCTGGAAATCTTCTAAGGTAAGGGCAAATTAAATATGGGATTCTGTGTCATGGTAAAAACTGTCCTGACTTGAGGGCTTTTTACGTGATTGAATTTACTGCCAGTAAACACAAAACTTTAATTGCTGATCTGAGGGTTGAGAGGAAAGAAAACAAACAAACAAACTCAGTGTAACCCCTTTCCCCTTCCTTCCCCAGGGTCAGCTTCAGTCAAACATTTTCCTGGCCTCCCCTTCCCTGGTTTTCACCGTGTGTTACCCTCAGTCCCTTGGGGGTATCACTGCCCTGGTGTGGGTGACCAGCAAGCCACAGTCCCTCAAGGGTGTCTCTACCCCAGTGTGGGCTGGCTGCGATCTCTCAGGGAGGTCCCTGCCCTGGCAGGGGTCCCTCAGCTCTGTCCCCCTTTGGCATGGCGCACCTCCTTCCGAGAGTGTTTCCAGCCGTGACCTCAACAACGTCTCCTTCCAGGGGTGTCCTATGTCTTCCAGGGTGTCGCCAGCCCGCTGCAGCTGCCACCTCCTGAAATGGGTCTGAGCTGGGGTGCCGTGGGCTCCCTGGGGTGCCATGGGTTCCTCTGGCTGCCCGCCAACCTATTTCTACATTGAAACGGTTGTTGGTGCTGCTGAGCCTGTGACGCAAACTGATAGATAACGAGGTGAGTGCTGCCATGGGACACATGACTTTACAGCTACCGTAATAATCATAAAAGCCTCTTTCCATCTGTCTTAAAACAACTGCTTTCCCCAGACATAAAGGGAAAAGGCTCTGCTGGGAGCAGGGGAATAATATGTAATTTACTGGGATGTCAGTGAAGGGTTAATAGTGAGGACAAGGGCTTTCGGGGGAACAGAAGCACAGTTCTTCCCCAGGTAAGCTGATTTCCAGTGCTTGTTGGTCTTCCGTATTATTGGCCGGAACTGGGATTTCTCCTGCATCTGTCAGGTGTTAGTTAGAGCCCGGGATGCCCGGCTGGTGACTTGCTGACTGCTGCGGTCCCAGTGAGATGGAAGCGCCCGCCAGGACAGCGCTTGGTTCAGCCCAGCACAACACCCGCTTACAGCCGGCTGGTGAACAAGGACCCGCACGCCTGTGCGGGGTCACTGGTATCCTGAGCGGTTACGATCAATTAGGTTGTAAAAATTAAAGCATTCTAATTAAGACAAGTTTAGAGGTTTTTGTATCAGGGAAAACCAACCATGAGCAATTTTGCCCTGGGAACTCAAACATCGTGTTTGCCCTAATGCTTTTGCGAACGCAACAGGGGCTTTGATTCAAGCCCAAGGAAAGTTGGATGCTCTCAAGCTATAGCTGACAAACATTGGCAGCCGCCTGACTCTGCTAAGTACAGTGTGCGTAATTTTGTTTTAAACCCTGTCATGGGAAATATCTGGCTGTAAGCTCTGAGTAGAAGGCTGCACAGGGAGAAAGTGTCAGTAGGGTGACTCCTCTCAGTGCTCCTGTGACACGAGAGACAGCTCTGCAGCTCCTTTGGGAAGACCACCAACCCTGTCCTCCAACGGCCCCAAGCAGAGGTAAGAGTGGTTATCCCGAAACACGTTTATCGGACGTGCAACTCCACGTGTGGGAAGTTTGCTAAGCGAGTGTGTCCTGCAGCTTGATTGTAACGCGCTGGTTCCTGCTGCCTGGAGAAGTAAGCTGTGATTTCTTGTGCCCTGGAAGGCAGAAGCACTCCACGCGTTTGGAATTTGAATTAGTCGCTATGCTGCACGGAGCAGTCACATGGAGTGGGTGCAGTTGCCCAGGTAGTGTTTTGCGACAGCTGCGTGTGCCTAATTCGTTTGTACACATGGCACCCTCCTCAGCGCTTCACATCAGGAAGCACATTGTATTCCACCATGTGCTTCCCTTGGCCTCGTGCACCCTGTGGAAGGCCCAAGAGAATGAGAGGCCTTGCATTTCCCTATCTGCTACAGTAACTAAGGCATTAAAAATTAGGAAATAGGCTTAAAATAATATTATTTTTGCTTCCATTTTCTTCCAGTTCTCAGCCCTTTAATTGGCATGCTGGATACATTTCCAAGTTGTTTCCCACACTATGGTTGGTTTTTCTTCTCCTCAACACAAAGATTTAGCAACAAAAGGAGGGTAGATTAACCATTTCATCTTCAAACCCTGAGTTCGTTCTGTCACTTATCCCTTCTGCTCTGTCCCCACAAGCCAATAACATGCTCTGTGTTGACAAATCCCTAGCATTTTCAGTTTGCCAAAGGGAAATGGTAGTCCTGGAAGGTTGTTCCCCTTTTCCCACACCTAGTGTAGTGGGTTGTTTAAAGTAAGTTTCTGCACTTCTGCGCTGATTTTGTGTTCCCTCAAGAGGGAAGGTGGCGCCATACATCCCCTCGCCATGCCATGGGTGTTTAGTGATGGTTTGCATCATTAACACGGAGGGTCCTCTGGTGCACAATGGACTGTGGTTCACTCTGTGAAGAGAACGGCTTGCCTTAGCTGTCCTGGATCCATGTGAAAATAAATCCCGGCACCGAAATGGGATATTCTTTTGAGCAGGAGGAGATGGTTACTTAAATCACCTGCCACGCCTCAGATTTTCAATGTCAATTTTTCATGTGGCACATCCCAGCTGGGTGAGGCGGACTTGGCAGGCACAAAGGTGAGCACTGTATGTGCTACTGTCTGCAGAGATACGCTTTTTGTAGTATTGCGGTTTTTGAACAGAAGTAAAATTGGGCCAGAGAAGTGCAGCTCCAGATCCCAGGGCAAAAGGGAAGGGCTGCTAGGTTGGATTTCCATTTCTAACCACTTTGTCCTGGTGTAGTTTGATCTCTGTATGTGGGAGTTCATCTGATGAACTTTCCACTCCTGAACGTATGGTATTTAGCATTTCAAATTCTCATTTTCCTGAGTTCATTCATTTCTTTGGCTGTGTACATAGCCTGCTTTCTGGTTTTGTTATTGACCCACATATTGCCCGCTCTGCTACCCTCTAGCTTTGGTGCTCTGTGGAATGTTTCAGCTGCTGAGCGCACACCAAGCAATGCCCTCAAAGAACAAGTGCCTGGCTGAATATTGCAAGCTCATTACGGTTCTTGTCCTGCTTTTCATTTTAAATCCAGTGGTGTTTCGCAAAACCTGAGGTGAGTAGAAGGGGAAGTAAGCTGTCTCTTGCAGTAGTGCTGGTGATTGCTGTCTTGGTTGTTGTCAAATGTGTCTGAATGCATTTGTTCTCGTATTTATTATACAGACAGAAGTGATGCTTCTTCTTCTCAACCGAAACAATATTTACCATTGATCGAGTCACTTTCTTTTTCCAATTTTCCTGCTACAGTTAGTCACACAACTCCGTGCCTGACCTTTTTTCTCAGGGTTGCTGATGCATCTCTGACAGCAGTTTCCTCTGCATTTCCTTGATGGGTGGGTTTGAGAGCAAAGAAACACCCCCGTGCCTGTCCTTCAGCAGCACGCGACTTAGGCACGTCTTCTGCGTGCACCCAGGGCACGAAATGCTCTCACAGCATTCCTAATGATCCTGCAAGATCTGTCTCACGGCGGTGAAGCTGCTTTGTGAAGGATGTCTGTTGATCTGAAAAACACCGGTTTGAATGCTGGAGTGACCCAGGCAGTACAGGGAAGTTTCTATGCCTGTAACTGCAATACTCACCTAACACCTTGCCTATGTGCGCGGATAATGCCTTAATCCTGCAAGGCGAGGCCAGGAAAGCCATTTTTCAGCATGAACTAGGTGGCTTTCCTTCAAGTCCCTGGTGAGTGGGCAGGAGAGAACTGCTAATGGCTGTCTCAAAAGCATAAGCAGGCTTCGACACACGAACAGCACGCTGGTGTTGTCATTAACTGCTGGAGGGGGTCCCTCTTCCCCCTGCTGTAGCAGGAGGAAGCACGGCACATCAGAGCAGCCCATGGTGCCATGTTCCTGGTGACGCTGGAGTCCCAAGGGAACCAAGGCTTTGCCTGCAAGCAAGCTGCTTGGTCAAGGTGTTGGTCACTCTGAACGTCTGTCAAGATACTCAGACCTCTTTCAGGGACATCTGCTTGCTTGTGACACACACCTGGGGAGAAAATGCCAAAATAGAAAAAATAAAAAGTAAGAACCTTCAGTAAGCATGAGGGACCTTGATTTTGAGAAGTCAGGGAAAAGAATATTTTCCGGCACTTCTTCTGTGTGAAGTTTTTTCATACTTTCTAATTGATACATGAGCCAAGATATGAAACCCATAGCAACAAGTTGGGGGATAGGTTCCTTTTTTTCTTTTTTTTCATTTTTAGGTTTTTTTTTTTTTTTTTTGGCTTTGTTTCATGTCAGGACCTTGAACACTCTGCAGAGACATAACCCAAACCTGGCAAAGTTGTGCAGATGCCTTTGGCTGGTTCTGTTAGCTCCAGCCGGAGAGTGGGAAAGGGTTGAACTGTTTTCCGAGGAAACAGATTTTTCAAAGTTCTGTAGGAAGAGCTGGGAGTTAGGAGTGCTGAGCTAAAACAGGAGTGCTGAGCTAGAATGTTTTGTTCTGTTTCAATTGGCAAAGTTCAGCTAAAGGAAGGTGACATCTTCCAGTTCTGTCGGTGTGTAGGTGCAGAGAAGAAATGCTCAGTCGTCTTCTCCTCCACCTCCAATTAAAAACAGGGTCAGAAGGAGAAAAACTGGCTTGTTCTGTAGCTCTTAACAGTAAAGGGGTTTGGCTTTTGTGGTCCTCCAACCTGTGTTCATGTTTGTGCAGATAAGAAACAAATTGCTTTCATTAGTTGTTGGATTGTAGGTACAAACTTGCAGCACTGTCCTGTTAGGATGATAGAAAGCGTGTGGCTTTTGTTGTGAGGAAAGCTTTTACAGACGTCTCATGTCTGGAAAATGACACTTTGGAGATCAAACTGCCATCCGGTGGAAGTGGCTGTATGTAATGTGTAAGCTTGTAATTCCTTGTGAAAAACCAAAAAATCGGTCAATAGGGTTATTAGCTGATACTAAACCATATCTCATAACTGGACATGTTTCTGTTGTGTGGCGTTTGCCCAGCAATGCAGATGACTGCATCCAGGTGTGATCAACGGCCTTACTCAAAATTTACCCTGCAAATTGCTCTACAGCGTAAACACTCCTCCAGTCTGCTTCCTTTGTCAGTATGTAGTAAGGCGAAGGATACACAAAGTAATGTAGTCATTTGCCTGACAATGCCAGGCTTCTTTCTGCTCCTTGGAATTCATTCCAATGGCTGTGGTGTCAATGGCGTGGAATGTGGCTCTTGGGGACAAAGTAATGAAGGTGCAGGAGCAGTAGCAGCAAAGGAGGTTGGTACTGAGGAATTGGAAGAGAGTAGGAAAAGATGTTGATGGAGCTGGGGAGAGTTGGGGGGTGGAAAAAAATGGCATTTTCTGATCATCCTGACACACGGTAGGTATCTGTGATCTTGGGCAGAAGTGATGGTTTTCTCAAGCTGGGCAGCTTCCAAGAGACGGTTGGAAAAATATTCAGAGGTAGAAATCAGAATTTTTTCCAACATTCAGCTACATACTATACTAATTCAGAGCCGAACTTCACAGCAGCTGCAGTTATAATACTGTTTTGCAGATCTAACACTTCCAAGATGTGGAAAATAAAATTCAGGATGAATTTTAAGAACGTAATAGAAATAACTAGTGTGGCAGATGTAGATTTAGGGTATTCTGCAGATTCTGAAGGATTTGTTTTTAATGTGAAGCATGTACCTTCACACTCCGTAACATGTGCTCTGATTCACTGACAGATTCGTTTTGCACAGTCCCGCTGGAATATTGGCACTCAGGCCGTCTATAAACAGACAGTCAAGGTTTGTGTCTGCTAGGACTGTACTTCATTTTATTTACTGCACGGTCTTTGGGGGTGGGAAGAAAGGGAATTAATCAAAAGAAGCATGCAATTCTCCCTCACTCCTTCCCTTTATTTACTTATTTTTGAACTTGAAAGCTTTCTGAAGTCTTTGTTATTCCCCAAATTCATTTTTTACTCTTTTTTCCCAATAGGGAGCCAGCTGATCTCAGCAGGTGAGGGGCAGGGTGGTGGCAAAAGGCAACTCAGGAGGTCGTCACGGAGATGAGCCCTTTCTGCTGATTACCCTGGCTGCTAGCGTGAAGGGAATAGGGTGCCAAGGAACTAGAAGGGTGAGGAGTATCTGGTTACCTGCTGCCTGCTGGAGGGAGGTGGAAGGGGGTACCATGTGGAGCTGGGCTGGATGCTGCCTAGGTAGGCACAGGGCATGGGCTTCTTGGGGTTGTAGCAGGGAAAACCAGCACACCTCCATCCATGGGATGTATTCGACCCGAGCAGGCGGGGCGTGTGTGTTCCTACATGATTGCCTTCTGCCTGGCGAATTTCATTAGGCAGAAACTGTAGTGCGTGGGGTGTACTAGCAGCGTTGCTGTACGGGATGCTTCATCTCGGATAGCTTGTAAGTGAGAAAAACCCCTGCAAGCAGGCGGCGCTTAGCCCAAGTGGTAGGAGACAGCCTGGAAGTCTTGAGTCGAGTGATCGCATGCATTGAAGGTAATCCGTAATCTCTTTCAGGGTCAGTGAACTGACATCCATGGTTCACGACCGCCAGCACAGAACAGTGTTACGACTCACAGCACAAGTTCTCTTCGAGGATGGGCCAAGACATTGCCCGCAGCAAGCTCCCAGTATCCAAATTTCCTCTGCAGGAAGGAATCTCTGTCCAGGCAAGAGCCTCCCAGCTGTAATTTGCAATAAACCAAGAGGGATTACAAAATTACAGTGATTATAGTTAGGAAGATAAATGCGCCTTGCAGTAAGGGATAATTCAGAGTAAAGTAAAGTAATGCAGAGACCCGTTTTCGATAGATTTTGAGTTAGAAATAGGGAAGTCCCCCCCCACTTGCTAAAGGCTGTTTGTGATTTATTGAAGTTTATCATAAAACCGGAGCCCCCGGCAGTCAAGCGGCTGTCAGAGCCGCAACCCCCCGACAAAGCGCATCTCCGGTGTTGCCACAACCAGCGAAGACGCGAGCACGGGAGACAGCGGGGGCGCGCG
>NW_010253204.1:0-21574 GCF_000690775.1 Eurypyga helias | reverse complement strand
CCCCTTCCGCAGCGGGGCCCGTGGGTTACCTGCAGGCCCCAGATCCCACCCGGGGCCTGGCAGTGGTGTGGGGTGCGTACAGCAGCCCCCATGCCTGCTGGGGCTGTCCCTTGGCTCCCTCGTCCCACTGAGGTAGGCACTGTTAGCTTCCAAAACTGCCACGACTCCTCTTGTCACTGGACTAATGCTTTACAGCAGAGAGATGTTTACTATATAAGGCTGCAAGAATTGGGCTTGTTCAGCCTGGAGAAGAGGAGGCCCCGAGGAGACCTCATTGCAGCTTTCCAGTACCTGAAGGGGGCCTACAAGGGTGCTGGGGGAGGACTTTTTACAAGGGCCTGTAGTGACAGGACAAGGGGTAATGGGTATAAATTGAAATCAGGGAGGTTTAGATGAGATATCAGGAAGAAATTCTTCACAGAGAGGGTGGTGAGGCACTGGGACAGGTTGCCCAGAGATGTTGTGGATGCCCCATCCCTGGATGTCTTCAAGGCCAGGCTGGATGAGGCTTTGAGCAACCTGGTCTAGGGGAAGGTGTCCCTGCCCATGGCAGGGTGGTTGGACCTGGGTGGGCTTTAAGGTCCCTTCCAACCCAAACCATTCTATGATTCTACTTGTAGTGCTTCTGGGAGAGCTGTTTTTACAGAAACCACAATCCTTTGGGTTGACTTTAGATGCTTGTGAGTTTAGTTTCCCCCAAAGGCAGTCACAGGTTTCCTGGTGAGGACACAGCTGTGTTGTGTCCAGTCAGTGTTAGTGCTTTAGCTGGGAAGAAAGCGTGAGCATTACCATTGGTACTGCTTGTGCCACGGTGCTTTTGACAGTTCTAGAAACGCTGCTCCTTCACTGGGCCCGCCAACCCGCTTAGAATAGGGCCCACTCATCTGCTACCTGGGTTTGTCAGTGTGCTGGCACAGGAAAAGTAGTGATACTGCTTTCTCTACTTGCCAGTTGGCCCCTAAAAATGAGCATAGCTCAAATGAGAGGATTATTGTCTTTCCACCAGTGAAAAAGGCTACTGAACAATTACAGCTTCCCCAGTTCAGTGAGCTATGGCTTGGGATGGCTGGCCACATCCTTTCGCCAATTCAGCAGCTCTAATTTCTGAAACGAACCTGAAAGTTTAAAAAGGGTTGAGGTCCAACAGCTGAAATGGAATGTGGTAGGTGATTAGCACATACTGCTGTCCTCCTCGCTCTTGGATAATAGAACTTTTGGCAGGAGTGTGCACATTTACCTTGTAAATTCTGGCAGGATTCCATTGTGTGTAACTGCACTTTATCCTCCTAAAATTTTCAATATCATTGCAACCCCGTAAGTTATTCTGTCTCATCCTAAAATAAATTATTGTAATTGTTATTAGGACGTGGCTGCATTTCAGCGGTAGATGAGTGGCAAGGGATCCATCAGGAGAGAGGCTGTTACGTAATGTGAAGTTATTTGGTTAGTCTCTGACTTTATTTTGTAATTGCAGTGCAGTTTTATTATTAACTGCTGGTAAAATCTCTTCCATGTGTGGACAGACACAACTGTGTCTTTTGGCCAGTTGGTAGAAATTTTATACAGTAGTGATGTAAATGTTTGGTGTTCTCTCTATAAAGATAAAAATATATACACACATAAAATTATACATATATATAAATAACAACTAAGGCAATCCATGTAGTTGAAGGAAAATACTCTGAAAAAAATAGTAATAATTAGCAGAATTTCAAAATGTGAAATAACGCCACCCCCCGTAAATTACAAGAAGCCTTTCTCTCAGCTTGCTTTCCCACACTGTCCATGATCTTTCCATCTGCACTGATTCTTCCTCATGTTTCATACACAAATGGTCTTGGGGTCTTCAGAACAGTCCTGGGTGTTGCTGCGCTGGCACGTATGTTATCGCAGAGGGCTGCGTTGCGGCGTGTGCCCACTTTAACAGAAAAGGTGACTTTACCTGAAGTTAGGTTTTTTGTTGAACCTCAAAACACTTCTTAGTGAGCTGTGGAATGGATTTAGCTTTGGGACTTTCAGACTCAGTAGGGAAGGTGCAGCTTTCTTTTGCAAGAAGGGTCTGGGGTTTTCTATAAAATAATTCTTTCATGTGTTAAAAATGAACTGCAAAAGCATTTAGCTGTCACAGTTTGACTTCAGGATTCTGTTTTCCTCCAGTAGATGTTGCCACCAGCAAGGGCAATAGAGGGAGCTGTATTTTGTGCATCCTCCTAATTGGACCCACAGGCTGCTAGGAGGAACACAGGACAGTGAAATCTAGGTTTATTAGGTGACAGGTTAGCTTAAAAGTGATGTATCTTTAGAATGGCAAGTGTGGCTTGTGATTTTTTTAATTATGAAACTGCATTTTTTTCTACTAATGTGACACCTATTTTTATCTTGCAAAGCTCTAGAGAAAATCTCAGAAATGTTTAGGATCCTTAGATATTGAAATACCTGGAGTAGGAACCTTCTGAAGGTTTCCTGTTGGCAGGTTTCAGGAGAGCTCGCTTTTAAATAACCATTGATACGCAGATGAAATCAGTTGGATTTCTGCTTTGGTGCTGGAGTCAGTCATTGGATTAATTTGTACCATTAAAGCTGTACTTTGTTTTGGCAGTTTCTCAGCTCCTCAAGTCAATAAGCAACACTTTACAGTTCTGGAGCTTCTCGGTGATGCTGAAATACTAACGAACCTGTTCACTCATGTCTCGTTGTGTAGATGGCCATCGCTGCTGAAGTACTATAGCCACACAGATGGTGTTAGCTGGCTTGAAGAATACAAAGCGCGGCACAACGCTGGTCTAGAAGCCCAGAGAATTGTAGCTTCGTTCTCCAAAAGGTTCTTTTCAGAACATGTAAGTCATATTCCCTCTATACGTGACACATCCTAGCTACTTGTTTAGTACTTTTTATTAGTTTCTTTCCTCTCTCTTCACATCTTTTCAACTCTGCAGTCAGAAAATGCGTATTGCCTCGCTGTGTGTGAAAATGCTAAATCAGCAGCCAAAAGGGGAGAGACCACTCAGAATCCAAAGATGCAAACTGCGTAGCCCAGAGCGCTCTGCATATCGCACTCGGCTGTTGCCACTGCAGCTTTAGAAGCTCTTTGCTCATGGCTGTGTGTTCAGACCTGGCTCTGGGAACTTCTGAAGGACCAATAGCTTGTTCACACATAGCACAGCTTATGAATTTGTCCCACCGCAGACCTTGTGCAAGGAGACGTTCTGTGAGTTGTCAGAAGTAGTTTGAAAACGGGACGAAGGTGCAGTAGGGTCACTGAGTTGGAAAGTAGGTGATTTGAGATCTTTACCCAACCATGACATCAAGATGCTTCTGCATTCCATGTGAAAAAGGTGAAAATGTAGTCTCTGAGAGAGACTTTTTTGCATGTGGAGTGACAGTTATTTCATTATCTGTCTGCTTAGTTGATGGCTGTGGGTTTTGGCTAGCTGTACAATTTGGGTCAACCTGAACTTCTGTGAAATGGTCAGAAATGCCACCTGTAACTGTGGCTGAATTAAAAGCCTCACACAGGAGCTGCTAAACAGCCACCACTCTGTCTCCTTTGTCAGTGTGTGGTGGTCCAGTAGAGAATTCCACTGTTGAGACCTGTGTTGAAATCCTCTTACCTGGTTTTAAGCACCTCAGTTTTCTCCCTGGAGAAGAGGGCTGTGGGGCCAGGAGGGCATTCAGAGATGCATCTCCCTTAGCTGTTCTCTTTGAACTGTCCCACTGCAGGAGATAGACACTTGGCCATGGAGAAATGTGTGTCAGGGCATTAACCGTGGGCAGAGACTCCTGGGTTCCTGCTTAATCACATATGGAAAGGTTACTGAGAGACCATTCAGCAGTACCCAAAGGCCTGATAGCGAGGATCATCTCCTGCGGGCTAGAAACTGCAGGCTGATTCCCTGCTCAGAACTGATGGGAAGAGCCCTTCATCCCCATTCCACTAGATCTGTGGAGTGCCTGCTAAGATACAATGCTTTTCCTTACTCTACTAGCTCAGGTCTTGTGCTGAAAACTTGAAAGCAAAAAGATTTCTTACAGTTCAGAGTTGTTTCCAAAAAATTATGTTCTGTCAACAGACTGGTAACTCTGGGTTAGCACAAGTTTTTAAGCATATGTTTGAGGCTGAAATGAAGGTTTCTGGTCCTTCATTCCTTTCCTCACAAGCAGTCTGGTACACTGAGGGGCATATGTAGAGGTTTAGTCAACCACAGGCACAAGCTGATTCCACCTTAAAATTACTTTCAACTTGGGCCCAGTCTGTGTCTGGTATGCTGGTGCTGGTCCGTACACCCACTGCAGGAGCCCTGACTGGTGCAGTCGCTCACGTTGCTGTAGGGTGTTACTGGGGCTCTCCGTGGTTCCCTGTAATAAGTCCATGGAGTGGAGGTGGAGTAATTGATGAGTACTAGTATTTTTAAGGTAATAGAAACATTTTTAAAAATGGAACCCAATTGGTTATGAGACTGTATGAAATTACATTCTTTTGGGAAGAATCTGTTGTGCTCTGCATCATTCTTTGTCTGGTTTGACAGGTCCCCTGTGATGGATTCAGTGACATCGAGACTCTCGGGTGCCCAAGTCATTTTTTTGAGGATGAGCTGATGTGTATCCTTAACATGGAAGGAAGGTAAGAACATGTGAGAGGGGTTAGAAATGGAAGGGGTTTTCCCCTTTCACCAGTTAAAGGAGAACAGTACTGTGGCGAATGCTTGCCCTCAGCTTCTGTCCTGGTGTCACTCCCCTAAAACGTGATCCCCAGGCTTACCAAGGCTGGGAAGCATTGCTGTGTGTTTAATTGCAGAACAAGTTTAATATTCCCAGAAGAAACCACGTAAACTGTTGTTACAAGAAGGAGGTCCTCTGCCATCGTGTTGCTGGTTTGTTGCTGTTTCCCTGACCGTTCATGACATCTCTCGGGACATGTTCCACGTACCCACTTCCCTGCCGTAGTTCCGGCTTAAGGAGTTCCCATCCTTGTCTTCCTTTTTTAGTTAAACTTGGATCAGTTTGCTGAACTGGTTTTCAGGATGAGGGCCACAGCGCTGGAGGGAAGTAGGAATTCTCAGTGTCATGAATCCCTGTATCATGAAACGACAGCTTGGGTTTTTTCTCTCCTCTCGCTGCTTTTCTTGGCTGTAGTAGGTTGGTATAATTTTTGTCCCCAAATAAGCAACTGAGATTAATTCAACCAGTGCAAAATTTGCAGTTCTGTAAATCACTCGGGTGAAATGCCAAGCAGGTAAATAAAACTTGTGGTTTGCATCTGCCTAGGTATTCTCATCACCATGGTTAACACTGGGCAAGAGGAGTAAGTCACTGCTTTGCTTGAAGGTTTTTCTGCTGGTAGCGTATAAACCACGCTGATTTTGCTGTGATACGAAGCAGTGATAGATTGCTCTTAATGGAGTCTAATAGCCTTGATTAAAGGGACTGTTAGAGCTTGAAAAAGCATATCTGGAATGGCAATCATCTCATTTTTGCTTTTTTCACATCCATTTTATTACCTTCTCTGTTTGAACTGGGACTAAACAGGTCTCATTTGACAACTGGTTAAAAAGCTTCTGAGCCTTTGCACAGGCCAAATGCCTCCCCATAATGCAGAATTGATGCTAATTACACCCTGATTAAGCTGTAGTCATTGCCATTCAGGAGTATTAGGCTAAATCATTTCCCTGGAAGATATCCCAGTAAAGCCGTTGTCTCTGTTGAGCATCCCAATTTATTGGAAGAGGATAAAGTGTTAGGAGGTTTGGTTGTTCTCCTGTCCAGCAGGATGGAGAAGCTGATTTGACCTGCAGTCTGGAGGAGAGGGAATGTAAGCAGGGGAAGAGGGTGGTTTTCTCTGAAGAAGGAGGCTTCTTTTAAACCCATGGTGAGGGCAGAGCCTGGGAATCAGTAATCCCTTTGGTTTTTTTTCTGGGGCCGGGGCTTTGTGCCACTCCTAACTGTTTGTTGTGAAGGTGCTCAGTGAGGCTGTGGGTAACCCATTGCTGAAGGCTGGGGCTTGCTTAGACACCGGTGATCGGGATGCCGCTGGGTTGGTCTGCCCCGTTTCAGGTGAACTCTTCACAGCTCGCCGCGATAGTCGCCAGCTCTACTGCTGCTTCTCGGGCACTCTGCCTTCGCTGGTCAGTTCAGAAAGTGAAGGGGCTTTACCATAGATGCTGTGAGGTTTTGGATTGTGTGATCTACAGGCCAACTGTTGATCTGTTCCTGCCTTTTGAGAGCAGCAGAGATGTTTTTCCTCTAGGGATTGTGTTTTTCTTCTGAATACTGTTGTACCCACATTCATGTCCCTCATCAATTGCTTTTTGATGGTGAGAGTACTTTAACATTGATTCTAGAGGGATCCATTCAGACTGAAGGTAATCTTTTGTTCAGAAAACATAAGATTTTAATGAGATATTCCTGATCTGCTGTAATTAGGATGTGTTGTTTTCCATGATACTGTATCTTCTCAAAAATACTGATTTGTGATTGGATAAAAATCATCTCTCACAGCAGCAATGTCTTGCATGTTTTATATGGTGCTGATACGAATCTCCCCTTAACCCTTTTGGTTGCCTCTTGGTGACGCTGGTATTGTCAGTCTTGTTTAGAAAAGCAATTGTCTGAATTGTAAATCCGTATTCACTGGAAAAGTTTGCCCTTAAAGTGCTTGTTTAGGACAATACTACTTTTTGTATTCTGATATGCAGGAAAGGTCTCACCTGGAAGTACTATGCAAAGAAAATTCTCTACTTCCTACGGCAACAGAATATATTAAAAAATCTGAAGGAGTATCTTCAACGCCCGACCGATCAGCAGTCGTTTTTGGAGGGTAAGTCTTTGGCAGAAATCCCACGTAGGGCACCTAATGACAGCTTTCCATCCTTGTTGTTTTACTTGGGAAGAGCCTTCCTTGCTTGTATTTCAACTAGCCCTTTGGCAATGACTCAGAATAGACTTTTGGTGTACCCAAAATCCTCAAAACCTTGCAGCAGTTGCACGATGCTGCGTCAGAATGTCAGGATTGCATCAGCTTCTGTCAGTGCTGAATGTGTGAATAATTGCCCGTGGACAGATGAGCTGAAAAACAGTGGAGAAGATGTTAAAACACCTGCATTTGAATCTTGAACAGTATATTGAGGAAATCGGCACTAGCTCAGCACCTAACTAGGTGACGCTGCAGAAGCACTCTAGCTGTGGCCCGTGGGCTGAGTACGGCCTAACTGACCAATGGTGGGATTTTGTGTCAGCTCCCTACTGTCTCCTTTCCCAAGAGCTTCTCAGATAAGGGCAAGGAGGAAGCTGCAGGCAGGGGGAATTTTTGCAGCTTATAGCCTGTGTGCTCTGGCTTCTCTCAAGAGCTGTCTGACTGCTCGACCGTTGAAGCTGTGCAGCATAGAGCTGGGTAATGGGTGGGAGTCCAGTCACGTGGTGGGAAGGCACATGCACCTGACATGAGGAAATAAAAGGCTTTTCTGCAAGTCATGCCCTCAGTCTGGTAAATTGTTCTCTGCTTCAGTTCTCCTATGGAGAAGATGGGGTTCTGAAGGGGCTGATACCTGCCAGTGTCCGTAGAGGGGTCCCTTATGCTTGATTTATACCTCAAAAACATCATAGGAAAGAGTCTCTAACACCAAAGCTGGTTCTTGCTAGTGACAGTAGACTCTGAAGAAGGGACTGTGTTAGGGCAAGAAGCCAAAAGGTGCTTTTTGTGGAAACAACCAGGACAGTTAATTACGTGACTTAGGTGTGGGAGCCAAAAATACATGCCTTTCTCTGCCGTGGAGGTATTACTGAGGCACCAGCAGGTAGACTTTTGTGAAACTTCACGTGGGGAACACGGGAAGCTGGAGGGAAAGAAGATGTGGCTTGGGGCCCTGCTAAAATCCTTGAATACAGGCCTGTCATGGAGGTGCTAATGAAGCAGTGTAGGAAGCCGTAAGAGGTATGATCCACGCAAAATTCTTGCAGGTGAAGACAGTTGATTCCAAAGGTTAAACAATATGTAGGGTTTGGGAAGAGCAGTGGTGGACAAGGAGAAGATTCTGAGAAGGGCTATTTATTTCCTGCAGAAGTTTGACAGAAGAGGCTTGGGCAGAAGGAGAATGAAAATCTGTTCTGTTACAGTGGGGTTCTGACATGAAGATGGAGAGCAGGCGTGGAAGAGAAAGATGAATGTAGCAGAAGAGGGAACGATGAGCAAGAATGATAGCTGTGGAGGGTATGGCAGGAAGAAATCAGAACTGAAGCAGAAGTGAAGTTGAGATTGTTTCAGGCTCTGAATAAAAAACTTTGGAAGTTGGGAGGATGCCAGGAGATGCAGCGTGGCTGGAGAGCTGGCTGGTTAAGCCTGGTCTAGTAGCATACCTGCTCAGTGTGCAAATGCGTCGCTTTCCCTTTCAGGGTAGCGGAGAGGGAAATGCTGAGTCTAATTGGCATTTATCATGTCAGCTTGTTCTTTGCATTTTATTTGATGAATCCAGTGTATGCCTACAGATTTTTAAAAGGAGAGCTTTTGTGTTCTGCTGCATGCCTGGAATTTAGATAAAACTAAGCAAGGAAAAAACTGAAGTCCTGTTTCTTATATAGTTGGTTTTTTCCAGGCGCTGTTTTAATCGACCAGTACTGTAACCCACTGTCAGACATCTGCTTAAACAGCGTCCAGGCCCAGGTGGATGATATCACGGATAAGGTGCGCAAAGTCCTGCGGACGAAAAATCCGAGGCACCCCAGCTTGGCTTCCAAGGCAGGTACTGTACAGAGATGCGTGCCTTACTGCCAAGCGTTTCTGCAAGGCTCGATACGGGCAGGCAAGGTGAAACAGCGGTGGGATCGTTGCAGTTTCACAGCTGTTCTTCATCCCCGGCAAGCCTATTCTGACGTTTGCCTAAACCATCATTGGGGAAACAACCGTTGGTTTAGTCATAGGAACTCTAGCCCGGGGTTGTCTGTCCATCTGATGCTGTTTAAACAAACAGGATTGGGAGGGGAATTCTTCTTTTTTCTTTTTCCCATTTGTCCCTGAAGTCTTAAGTCATCTTGCTGTGTGTAGCAGAGCTGTGGGACAGGGTATCGTCCTCTTTTCCTCGGCAAGTCTCGGAAAGTCAGCAGCAGTGGAAGAGACATGTGCTTAAGCATCTCCAGAGGCCAGGCAGCATCTTGCTCCTTGGTTTTCATAAGCACTGTCTAATGTTTGCTGCCTTTCAAAGAGAGGGTGAGCGGTCTGCCTGTGTCTGTGTACCTGGAGTGGCCACGCTGGAACTCTCAAGCAGTGAAAGCACACTGGGCAGTGTGACACATCCAGCTGCAGGGCTGTGCTGGCACAGGCTGGGTAGGATCCAGTCCTCCGGCTGTGGAATGAAGCGGGGCATCAGTACTGCATGATTGAGGTGCAGGGCAGTGCACTGAGCGAGGCCACCCTGTGAGTGGAGCGCTAGGGCACTGCCATCATCTGCTCCAGCCAGTCTCTTGACTGAATTTGAGATGAATCCCTTGTGTTCTTAGTCCATATGAAGAATTTTGGTATAAGGTTCATTGCATGAAGATTAAATACACTTGTTTTCTCAGTCTTTATTTCATTGCTTGTGTTTTTAGGAGAGATCCTGATTTCAGAAGTGGAGCTTCAGCGGCAGGTACTTGATGCTATGAATTGTGTCCTGTATGAGCAGTTAAAATACAAAGGAAATGAGCTGGATTACTATAACTCCCTGAATTCATACATTCACCAGGTAGGTGTATGTTAGACAAAAACTAGGAGGCTGCAAAGCTTGAGAACATTTTATTTGTGGTGTTTCTTTGTCCAAAGGTAGTCAGACAGATCATTTCTCTGAAGAACAACTTGCTGTAAAGTCCATGTGATGTCACCTTTTAGTGCATATTCTGTCAGGTTGCTGTATTTTCATTTGTGAAACCAAACCTTGGGGGGTTTGTGTTTTTTCTTAATATCCCTCATGTTTTTATCACATTCTTATCCCCCAGGTTTTGATCCGCAGGACAGGAATTCCCATCAGTTTGTCCGTGCTTTATTTAACAATTGCCAGGCAGCTCGGAGTCAAACTTGAACCTGTCAACTTCCCCAGCCATTTTCTGCTGCGATGGTGTCAGGGAAAAGAAGGGTGAGTGATCTGCTGAATTTCGAAGCTGTGTCTGCAGTAATAAAAGCCAGAAAGCATTTACAGCTCCAGGCCTATACCAGAATCTTATTTTCCATCCATAATTGCAACCTGTATGGAGGAAAAGATCGAATCGCTAAAGGAGTTCTGCCATAGTTCAGCTCTGCTGTTGATGGATAGCAGTAGATTTCCTGAGAGTGAAATAATGGTAAAGCTGAGGTAATATTTCTCTTATTTAAGAAAATTATGAAAAACTGAAGAAAAGAGGTGCTGTTTCACGAAACCTAACAGTTGCTAGAGACCACTGCTGTTGCTCTGTGTAGTCATTTAATTCTCTGAGTCAGTGCAGGATACATCTTTGACCAGATCGTGGTCAATTTACCGAAATCTGTATTTGGTGAATGACGTCAGCTGTCCAGTTCAGAGCCATGGTTTTGTCTTCTGGCACTACGCTTCAGATGGCTCTGTTACGCTTTCCAGTGCGGTGTCGTAACAGAGTCTGGTCATAGATACAGCAAATCGAAAATATCCAAAGGAAAGAACTGGCATGGTGGAGTGAAAATGTCCCCTTAGTTTCTCTGTCTTTCCCCGTACATTATCTGAAGAAGAAGCCACGAGGGGAGAGAGGTAATCTTTTTTTAGGAGCGAGCTGAGGTATGAATGACACTTCTTTTAAAAACAAGCTTAGAAGGGCTGGAGGAAGAACAGAAATAGGTAATCTTGCTTCATCACGAGACCCGTCATCCCAATTTAGTTTCCTTGTTGTTTCATTAGGAGCACAGATATTTTTGACTACACCTACATTGACGCCTTTGGGAAGGGGAAGCAGCTGACAGTGAAGGAGTGCGAGTACCTTATTGGCCACCATGTGACAGAGGAGTTCTATGGCGTGGTGACTTCGAAAGAGGTCTTGCAGCGTATGGTGGGAAACCTCTTAAACCTTGGCAAGCGGTGAGTGATCATCTGGCCTGGACAGCCTGTGGGAGAAAGGGCCCAGGGTATACTGTCTGTATATCTGATACTGCTTCTTTGCAGTATTTGGGTGCTTTAAAGGTGTCAGTCACCCCAGGGGATCTTGAAAATTCTGTATGTCATGTGGCATTGGCTAGTTGCTTTTAGTCACCTGCACCAGTATTGTGTGGAAACAATAATATTTAGTAAAAATAGTTCCCCTCAGGAAAATTGAGAGATCTTTTTTGTTCCTTTGTGAAAAGCTGAGAGCAACCATCCGCTGTTCCCTTAGGAGCAGAGACCTTCATTGTGGTCTGGCAAGCACAACCCACGTGCTCAAATGAGCAGTTTCAGTGGTACTGTTGGTCTGTAGAAAATCTGGGTTTATTGTCAGATGCCCCTGGTAATCACTTTCCCAAGTAGCCGTAGACAGAAATCACGGAGTGAATCACTTTAGCGGTAATTAAGCCAGGGGAACAAAAGGAAATGGCTTGGATAGTGAATTAATTCTCTTATGTAGGATTATTTGACCAAGTAAAATACTGGTGGCATGGGAGGGGAGAGTCCAGTCATCAGTGGTGTAGTGTTTCTCCTTCTGAGCAGGCTGTTGGATGTGATGGATGGCAGTCAGTGATGGAGTCACTCTTACTGAACGAGCATGTACCTGTAGCTTCATTTTTGGTGATTGACCCTCCACACTGGACTACAGGGGATGGGGGTTGAAGAGCTAGCCTTACAATTGAGTTTCTTTTTTGCTGGCAGAGAAAGCACTGATCAGTCTTACCAACTCTTGAGAGACTCCTTGGATCTGTACCTGGCCATGTATCCGGACAACGTGCAGCATCTAATGCTCCAGGCTAGGTTATACTTCCACCTGGGAATCTGGCCAGAAAAGGTACCTCTCCACTCGGTCGTATGTTTGCTGATGGACTAAGCACTGTTAACACTAGTCTGTTGATTGATGGACCACGTCAGCTTGCATTGCAGTCTGCCACAAGTTGTTCCCGTAACAAACGTGATTGAAGGAGTTATCACATTTCAGGGAATCAATTTTTACTGGATGAAGCAGGGAGAGGAGGATGACGCTTGCTTGCTTGCCCTCGGGGAGACTTGTGAGCAGCCTTGAGTCTCAGTCAGAGCTTGGGTTACGGCCTAGGTCTGACAGCTTAACTTGCCACCAGAACTGTGGACTTGCAGCTGTAAGTTGTAAGAACATTCTGTATGGTTTGGGGTGGTGGTTGTAAAACTCTTGCTGGACTCATGTAAAAGGAGCAATTACCGGAGAACTTGTAGGAAGTTACATTTTATAAATACAACCAAAGCTGTTCTCTGAAACCTTAGCCACACAATCAGAGGCTCTTGTGAAAAAGCAGCATAATATTCCCGTCCGTGGGGTTCTTTTTAGTATCACCTTTAGCGTAGCAACTTGACTCCCGCTGTCTTGTGAATATGGGAAAGAAGGTGCCGAGAACAAGTCATCTTAAGTTGTCTGGATCATCCGTGTCGTTCAGTGAATCAGGAGAAGGCACAGGGATGAAGCATCAAATTCAGAGGTGTGTCCCTACAGCAGAGAGGTGCTCCCTAGTCAGAATGTCCTGGGGTGCCTCAGTGAAGCTCGTGCACCTGAGCAGTCGATTCCTGTTCCATTTCCAAATGGGAGATTTGGGTGAGGGGGACAGGCAGCTGAGCAGACACCAGAGCTCTTCCCACCAAATGGCCTGAAGCGTGGGGCTGCTGGAGAAGCTGACGTCCTTTCGAAGGACACGCTGGGCTAGGCTTGCCGTTCCTTTCTTAGGGCAGCAGGTATTAGGGTCACCACAGAAACAGCATGAACAGAAACCAGGGGGAGACTCACTGAGCTGAAATGGCAACGGTACATAAATAGTGGCCAGCTGGGTCAAACACTGGAAGATGATCCTCCCGCAGCAGTGTGTTTGTAAAGCACCGAGGCTTTATGTACTTGCGTTCTGCTGCCCCTCAGAACACATAATACAACCCCGTGTAGTTTCTCTGCACCACGTTGCCAGATGTAACGAAAATGTGTGGATGTGGATTTTCAGCACTGCATCCTCGTGTGCCTCGGGTTGTTCCAGGCTGTCGGGCAGGGTGGTGGCTAGCCAGAGCGAGCACTCTGTCTCACAGAACAGGAGATACTGGAGTTAAGAGAGGTCTGCTGGATTCACAGAAAGTGGTACAAAATCTTAACAGTCAGACAGAGCTACACACAATGTTGTCCTAAATGTCTGCAAATAACAGTAAATGAAATGGCCAAGAATCCCTGGCAGCTGTGGTCACTGTGCTAGGCCTTCCCCTTTCTGTAGGATTTTTCAGGATTTTCACATCCTTCTTAAGACACCATCCAGGAAACTAAGGTGGCCAAGAAGCCTGAGCTGTGTTTCCTCTTCTCATACCTAATTACTCACCTGTTCTTTTTCTGATTTTTCTTTCTTCACCTCTTGGCCGATGTTTGTGCTCAATAGCCTGAGATTTCTCTACCTCTTCTGCTGCTGCTCTGAACTTAGAGTGACCAAAACTTCCAGCGTGTGATCAAGGAGAGAATCATAGAACGGTTTGGGTTGGAAGGGACCTTAAAGCTCACCCAGTCCCACCCCCTGCCATGGGCAGGGACACCTTCCACTAGACCAGGTTGCTCCAAGCCTCATCCAGCCTGGCCTTGGACACTTCCAGGGATGGGGCATCCACAGCTTCTCTGGGCAACCTGTCCCAGTGCCTCACCACTCTCTCTGGGAAGAACTTCTTCCTGATATCTAATCTAAACCTCCCCACTTTCAATTTAAACCCGTTACCCCTTGTCCTGTCACTACAGACCCTTGTAAAAAGTCCCCCCCAGCTTCCTTGTAGCCCCTTCAGGTACTGGAATCCTTTTGCCAGGTGCTAGAGAGTGTCAGATTTTGGAACTGTGTCAGCACTTGAGGTGTTTGATGTTGGGATGGATGTAGCTGCCTTTTCCCAACCTGTTTAGACAACAGTTTTGTTAAGAGCAAGATCTAAAAAAAAAAAAAAAAAGTAAAACTGGCATTGCCTGCCTCTAACAAACTTGGCAGCAGGTGCTCTGATGGTGTGCCAGAGGGTGTGGGTAGGCTGGAATTCTGGATCTACCGGGTTTGCTGCTTTGAGAGCAATTTTAGTTGTCTTTGGTCACCCTGAGACAAGCAGGTTCTCTCTCTTGTTCACTCTTACACGGTACAGCATCAGGGGTTATTTGCGTTTCCTTCTGTGCTGCCCTGTTTCTCCTCTACCAGGCTCCCACAGACATGCTGAGGAACTCTCTGAAACTGTTAGTTCTGTTAGTTGTTCTCGAGGACAGCAGAAGTCATCTGGAATCGTGCCACAGCAGCAGTTTGGGAGACAAGCAACAGTATTCTCTTAATGTTTCGGAAACCTTGAGACGGGCTCTTCGATGCCCTGTCGTCGCACGGTGTGACACAATGAGCTTGTATGACTTCGTTTTAAGGAATTACTGTGCTCAGCAGTGCCTTCCTTGGAAGTAGGGAGTTTCACAGGTAGAAAAGGAGAGGTCTGTGTGCAATTTCTGCAGGCTGAGCAAGCGTGAAGAACTCCTTGGGAGCATGTAGCTAGAGCAAAGGTTCTCAGTCCTGCGTGGAAAGCTGGTTGTGCCGGACCTTTGGCCTGGGGGCTTAGACCCAGCTAACTTGAACTTGCCTGTATGTATTTGTAAGTGTTGGACTGCTGTGGAGACTTCTTCTGATCCTCTCTTTTTGGTTTGGTTGCTGAAGGTTCTGGACATCTTGCAGCATATTCAGGCTTTGGACCCATCCCAGCATGGGGCTGTCGGGTACTTAGTTCAACACACCCTGGAGCACATTGAGCGCCGGAAGGAGGAGGTGGGACCTGAGGTGAAGCACCGTTCGGATGAGAAGCACAAAGAGGTCTGCTTTTCCATCGGGCTGATTATGAAACACAAGAGGTGAGCTGTCCAAAACCTGCCCCACGGTAGCAGGCTGTACTGAAACAATGAGCGTAGAAGTGTTTGTTCTGACAGGAATGAGACGTGGGTTTATCTGCCAAGGAGGGACCAGGGATGGAAAATGCCAGGCACGTGTATCTGTGCCACGTACCTCATAGAAAAGTGGGAGCGGCTCTTTCGGTGCTTTGAGGGAGTGAGTGTATTCACTGCTCTTTGCTTGCAGAGAGAAGTTGGTGAGGTGACTTGTCTGTCATCATGTATCACACAGGTAAAATTTCCACAGCCCAAAGCTCTCGAAGAAACCTCAGTATCAGTTAATGAGGGACTGTGGAACAGAATTGACCTCAAAAGAGATCATAAGATTCCCGAGACAGCTGTGGATCTTTCCCTGGGCTGTTCTTGCCCCTCTCCCTGCATGGCCCAGGGGCTGTGTGTTCCCGTCTGTAGCGACATGCCAGTGTTGTGGTGCTGTGGCCGCTCCTCTGGCTCAGCAGGACGCCTGGAGCGTGTTGTAAGGGCGTCAGTGGTGACAGTTGTAATACCTCACAGTTAATCACTTGGGTGTGCTGAAAAGAGTGATTCTGGGAGTTCAGTGTTGGGATGACCGCGCCTGTGCGATGGGCACAGAAGAAATGGCACAACACAGTAGGATGGTTGATTCTCTCCCTGTTTCTTGTTTCCTGTTCTGCCTGTTGCTGACTTCCAGTCTCTTTCCCATTCTCTTTACTTGCTCACATTTGGTTTTCCTTTGTCCTCAGCTGTTTGTTCCCATCTGTTTACCCAGTCCCTCTTAGTAATTTCCCCCCAGCATCAACATACACATGCGTACACACAGTTTCTGAACTGATTGGGTTTTTTCCCCCCTCTTGTTCCTCTCCTCCTTGTGCCAACTTGCAGGAGTTTCCTGCCTTCTTTGTGCTATACTGGTCTTGAGGAAAAAGAGCTGGCTCTGGAGTTTTCATAGTCCTTGTAGTGCAATTTTTTTAATTAGGTATGGCTATAACTGCGTGATTTACGGCTGGGATCCCGCCTGCATGATGGGGCACGAATGGATCCGGAATATGAACGTCCACAGCCTACCACATGGCCCCCACCAGCCTTTCTACAACGTGCTGGTGGAAGATGGCTCCTGCAGATACGCTGCGCAAGGTGAGCAGGGGTCTCCTGTGTTTACTGTCAGCGTTAGGAGAAAGGGGTGCGTACGCGATAACTCTTTCAAATATGGAACATAAACTGTTAGTTAAGGCTGAGGTAGGAAGATGAATTCATGGCCTGTGTGTTTCTTCCCCATGACATCAGTACTGCAAGGAATGAACGTCAAGGACCACTCTGGTGTAATCTCCTGTTGCCTTAGAAATGTGTTTTGAACAAGATTGTTTTTATGGTGTAAACCACGATTGCTGCTTTTAAGAGATAATTCAGCTTTTGCTGAAGTCTGAACTTATGTCAGCAGCTCTCGTCCTTTGAAATTAGAGCTGTGCTTTGGGCAGGACCTCAAAACCGGATCTAGTTGAGTGCACGCAAACTTTGCTTGTCAGGGCATGGTTCTGAGATGCTGCCATCGGGAGACAGTATGTGCCAAGATTCCAGAGAACACGGGTGACGTGGCCTTTCGTGCCACCTCTGACACGAGCGGCACAACAGTGTCTCTGTACAAGTGCGAAGGGTGGAGAAATCTCCGTTGTCTTTTCTTTAAGCAACATGCCATAAGAAGGGAAATTCTTCTCTGATGGTCAGGGTTTGAGGTTAGGATACGGGAAGAGGTGTCGGACTGAGGATCAAATGAAAAATACATCTGTAGCTCTGTATATTTGACACTCCTACCTTCATAGGTTTAAGGTGCAGGTGTTTCTCACAGTCCTGGAAGTTACTTTCTATTCAGTAGTCCAAAAAGATGAAGCAGGGACTGGGAATATTGTGGCTCAGCCTTACAGCTCATACTGGACAGTACTTGGCCTCTCAGAGTCTTCAAAAACCCAGAAATTCTTGTTTTGATATTGGGTTGATATTACAATGTGCATCTCAGTGAAAACTAATCAGATAATTGTCCTCGGTGCTTCTGGGGCTGAGTCATCTCTTTTGTCTAATTGTTTATAAACAAGTGTAACCCTGGCTGGCTCCAGAGCAGGCTGTATTTCAGCCAAGCTGTAGGTTGATGCTGTCATCTCTGTGGCATCCAACTCCTTTGATACTGCAGGGGGAAAGTGAAGGGTTTGTCCGTGCTGAAATCTTGCTGCCTGACTCTCCCTCTAAAGTACCTCCTCAGACCATTTGGGAAGGGACTGCTTCATAACTTACCGACCTCGCCTTGAGGAGGGGATGATAGTCTTTTACTGAAAGGATCTTTAACAGATCTGCAAACAAGAGTTTTGTCTGACCAGCTCAGAATTATCACCGAGCTTCTTAGAGGCAGTTATACCTCAGTTTGTCCCTCCCGTGAGTTTGTAGGTGGAGCTATAGCTAATTCCAAAACACCTGTTCTGCACAGGGAGCTTGGCATCGACCTGTCCACTCTTGTCTTTTCGTTTGCTGTGTAGCAGCACAGGCCAGGTATCTGTGGCTCAGAACTGCTCGTCAGCACATTTCTCAGGCTCCCCCCCTAGTGCCGAATTCGCTTGTCTCGGTCTCTTCCCCTGCCAGCTTCCGCTGCGTCACTGAACAGTAGGCAGCTCACCGCTCAGCCGTGCTTCTGCGGAGCGTGTTGGGGTGTAAATTGTTTTCTGCAGTGGTGCAGCACAGAAAAAGGTGCTTTGCAAGGCCGTAGGACTGCAGCAGCCCACTGAGGTGCAGAAGGCTCTCGTGCTTCTGGCTGCACGCACCGATACACAGTTCCTTCCACGGGCCTGTAGCGAACCGAATCGTTTCAGAGACGTGAGTTCCTCCTGGATGATGTTTCCTGCATCCCATCTTGTTCCCACGCTGCCTTGCAGATAATTCAGACTTTGGGACTTAGGCAGCTTTTGTTTCTACCCGTGTATCTGGCACCGTGCTGGAAAACCTGCCGTTGCTTGGGGACTGCTGCAGGGCACCTGCGCACGTCATCCGCTGCCGGGCTGCCTCCCAGTCACGCCGCTTCACGCAAATACTGCAGGAGCAGCAGGGCCCTCTGCTCGGGTCACCTCTGCGTTTTAACGCCACGCTTCCGTGGCGTTTGACGGTCGTGCTTAATCAGGTTATCCTCCAGTACAGGGGAGGAAATAGGCTGCTCTGGGAAAGGGTCAAAATGCTCTTCTGAGGGACTTTCTCTTAACTTTGGGAAGTTTGGATTTAGAAAAGGTAATTTGGCTGTGTGAGGCACACTTGAAAACCAGGCTGGTGACTCAGAGCAAGAGAGCACTCGGCTCCTCTGCCCACACCACCTTGTGCAGTCGGCCATCGGAGCGTTTGAGAAGGATCTCTCCTGGAAGCTGATCTCCCCTGGGACTGAGGGCTTGGAGCTCAGTGCCGCAGCTTCTCCCTGCACTTACAGCCAAGACCTGTGACCGGCAGAGCGGGAGCAGGTCCCCGTCCTGGTACTCCAGCCTACTGCCAGACAGGGTGGTCTCAGGCAGGAAACGGTTTTCATGCTGCTGGGAAATGGGGTCAGCATCACCTGGGAGATGAGGCTGTGTGAGCAGTCGTAGTGCCGTGCTCTGGGCATATTTCTCTGGATTAGGCTTTTTTTACCTTAAAGCATCAGGACTTGGTGTTTGTAGAGACAGAAACAAGACTTGAGAGAGGCGCAGGTTTTATTGCCTTGTAGCAGGCCATTTCATGTGGTGATAACTGCTTCCTTCCTTTCCTAACAGAGAACCTGGAATATAACTCTGAGCCTCGGGAGATCCCTCACCCTGACATCGGACGCTATTTTTCAGAGTTTACCGGCATTCACTACCTAGCAAATACTGAGCTAGAAATCCGCTACCCAGAGGATTTGGAGCTCACGCGTGCCGCGGTTCAGAAGATCTATGGTTCAGGCAAGGAGTGAGTGCAGAAGGCATCGTGAGGACAGAAGCAGCTGGACTGTAGCTTTACCCTCTTTGCAAAACTTGCGTGGAAGGCAAGTGTGGAAACAATCCTTTGGCTTAATGCATTGAAAACTGCATTGAACTTTGTAACTGGTGCTATAGCATCTTTCCGTTGCCTGCCTGCCCGTTCTGGCCCAAAGGCACAGGGACACGTTGGTAGTTGAGGCCAAGCGTAAGGATCTTGCAGGAACAGTCGTGCTAGGAAGCGCGTTATCCTTGGGATTTGCGCATACTACTCGTTCTGTGGTTGTCTTGCCTAGATAGAAGGTCGATGCAGAAGATCCTGGTGTGGACTATGGAAGAATTCCCTCTTCCAGGGAAGGAAGTTTCTTGTCCTTGTAGTGCTGTGGGTTTATTGTTTGGTTGGGCTGGGTTTTTTTAATGTATATTTCATGCAGGTGATAGTTTTTAGTCTCTTACGTTTCACTGTTGTCTTCTGCAGTCTGAATTTTGGGTCAGCTTTTGCTTCACCTCCGTAGTCTGTTCGCAGAGCTGCCGTTCCGGTTCTGAACACCCTTACGGGCCTGGGCCCAGCGGCACAACGAGAAGCAGCTGGGCTTCTGGGGGCGGCGAGCGCAGTGGTTACGCTGAGGTCTCTCGGCCACCTCACCGATGATACGCTCTCCTGGTGCAGAAGATGAGCTTCTGGCCCTTTTCCATGCCTGCTGAGCACACTCAGTCCATGTTCTTACCTTGGTTCTCCGTCCGTTCATCGTCTGTTCGTGTCCAAGGCAGGACCTGCGGCACAGCCCTGAGCGCTCCCAGGAGGATTTTGAACCTGGTGGCACTGTTTCATGGAATTTGGAGGCCAGTGCCAGGAGGACTTTGATGTATGGGGAGCTTCCACTCGCTGCTGTCTCCAATCTATAGGTATTTATGCAATACAGCAGGACCGTGACTGGAAACTGGCCAACCCCAGAGTCAGCCAAACTGTGTATGGAAGAGATGTTAATTCCTGCAGCTTGAGGCCTTCTTCCTTTTTGCCAAAAGAGAAAGGATTTGGGGGAACACGTACTCCGCTGCCCAGAAAGGAAGAGCTTTAGCAGCTCAAGGCACACGAATTTCAACTGACTTCAAGGCCCAGACAGGACCACTGCAGAAATGGTTTTCCTGTGGGTTCAGGTGTTACGGGGTGCAGGGGGACACGGTGTTTGTGCGTGCGCAGAGCCCACGTAGCTCTGCGGTTTCCGAAGCACCGTCTGTAGCTGTCACTGTCCCGGTGCAATACGGTAGCTGTGTCCGAGGGGAGGATTCGGTACTGTGCCCCACGGAGTTAGGTGGATCCTCTTAGCCTATTGTAGCACTCCAGGTATCGCCACGTGAAATCACACGGCCCTCCCCTTCAAGGAATGCTCGAACTGCATGTCATCCTATCGCAATGCTGAGCACCGATTAAAGACGAGAAATAAATACGGAAAGCCCAGCGGTGTTGCCAGCAGAGTGGTGGTCTGCAGGAATCCCGGGGCGTTAGGAAGAGCAGCCCTCTGGGGCTGGTGCTGTACTCCGAGCGGAACCGTGACGTTGAAGTCTGTGCTGCCGTGAGCTTGGAGGGAGGGAAGGAGGAAGCGACTGAGGGAGTTCTGCGGAAGCAGAATGCAGGGTAGGGAATCATGAGGCAAAATCTTAAAATCTCTTGGTTTTGAGGGCTGGAGTAGACCCCAACCGTTTTTGAGGGTTGAAAGCAGATCCCAAAAGATTCCTTGCAGGGATGCGGGGTTGGGAATGGGACTGTTGAATCCCCAGGTTGATGCTGGTAGCTGAGAAGAGGCGTGCAGGAGCAGGGCCTGGGCTCACTGGGCAGAGCTGTCAGTGAGTTTCCCGGGGCTTTATGCTCCCCTCTGCCAAACGGTGTCTGGGAGGAGTCCTCAGCAAGAGGCGCTGCCTGCGTGCCGGGTAGCACCGTGCCGTGGAAATGCCATGGGAGTCGACAGGAAGGTGTCCAGAGTCCCTCCGAAAACTGGTGCTGGCCAGCACGTATCTGACCAGTTTGAGAACACGAGTATGTAGGGATGGGGGTCCCAGGGAAGCCCGTTATGCCCGTCTTCAGGAGCCACTCACTGTTCATGCTCTGAAAAGGACAAGGAGGAAGTGTGGGGCTGCCGCTTGCGCGGTTCATGCACGCTCCCCACCCGCCGACTGCGCCGTTTCCGTTGGGCGCGGGGTGCAGCTGGGGAGCGTTCCTGTGCGACGGGGGCAGACGTGCTGTGAGCGAGCGACGTGTGCAGGACAGCCCAGCCAGCCCTGTAACGAGAACCTCCTGTCCCCGGCAAACGTTTCGTGGAGGAACGGTGTCCCCGGGCACGTCGGCTTTGCCTTGTGCGTGCCAAGTTTGGAGGAGACCGGAGGCTCTTCAGGAGGCACCGCACAACCTCAGCACGGGGTCCAGGTCCCATTTTGGGACTTCAGACAAACCCAAGTGTGCAAAGGCTCCCCGTTTTTATCCCTGGGGGTTCAGCATGCCCGTGTCCTCGCGCCATCCTGCCTGCGAGGTCGGCTTTGTTGCCTGCCTTGGGCTGTCTTTGGTCCTGGGGGAGGAATTCCCACGTAAGCATAGAATAGAATCATAGAATCAC